>NC_090734.1:159657008-159697008 GCF_036898095.1 Palaemon carinicauda
GCAGGGTTGTGCGATGGCGAGCAGCATGCGCAGGTGAATGATCGCGTGAAAGGGTGCGATGGTGATCAGCATCCGCAGGAGGGCGATCGTTCAGGGTTGTGCGATGAGGAGCAGCATGCGTAAGCGGGCGATCGTGCAGGGTTGTGCGATGGCGAGCAGCATGCGCAGGTGAATGATCGCGTGAAAGGGTGCGATGGTGATCAGCATCCGCAGGAGGGCGATCGTTCAGGGTTGTGCGATGAGGAGCAGCATGCGTAAGCGGGCGATCATGCAGGGTTGTGCGATGGCGAGCAGCATGCGCAGGTGAATGATCGCGTGAAAGGGTGCGATGGTGATCAGGATCCGCAGGAGGGCGATCGTTCAGGGTTGTGCGATGGGGGGTGATCGCTGGCGAGCAGAAGGTCGACGCGTGTCCTGTGAGAGGACAGAGGACAGGTGGTGCAGCGCGTTCACGAGCAGGAACGGGAAGATCGCTGGCGCATTGGCGAACATGTGTTTCTGACACACGCGCAGCACGATGTTGCATAGCCACAGGACCAGGTGGATGGTGAGCAGGGAGTTCAGTAGGAACTAAAGGGTGGTCAAAGACCGCAGGGCGATGGTCCTCAAATGAGCGCTGACGCTCGGAAGAGAGCTGACGAGCAGGAGAGCGCTGGCGAGGGGGGGCGAGCATCAGGAGAGAGCCGACGAGCAGGTGAGCGTCGGCGAGCAGGAGATCGTCGACGAGCAGGAGATCGCTGGCGAGCAGGAGAGCGCTGGCGAGCAGGAGAGCGCTGGCGAGCAGGAGAGCGCTGGCGAGCAGGAGAGCGCTTGTGCGCTAGCCCTGCTCGCGTAAGGGAAGAATCCCTTAGCCCCGAAGGGACTGTTGCCCGTCGGGGTGACGAGTTCTCCAGAAGGCGAAGATCCGGCAGGAGATGGTGAGCGGTCTGCAGAGAGGTTCAAGGAGGGCGGAGCAGTCGGTTGAGGCTGACGAGGAGAGTCCCCCCCGCAGGACGAAGACCCAAAAAGGCGCCTCTTAGTCCCCCTGTAAGGGGAAGGGAGGCCCTTGTGGCGTAGAGGGCGGGTGAGCCTTACGGCGGAGGCGGCCTCGGGGGAGATCGTCGGGACCATCGGTCCTCCGAAGGGGAGTCTCCGTCAAAACACTTCCCTCAGAAGGAAGCTGGGCAGCAGTCGAGACCGAAGGACTCACTTCCCCCTTCGAAGGATGCACGGAAGGAGGAGGAGAGCCTTGAGCACCATCACCAGCAACAGCACCTGCGTCGGAAGGCCCAGCCACGTCGGAGGCCTCTGTCACCACGACGTCGACAATAGACAGAGGGTCTACCTCCGCTACCACCGGCCCCCAACGAGACAAGGTCAATAAGAGCGACCCTGGAGGGCAAGCCCTTAAGCCCCAGGGACGACCAAATCTGTAAAAGATCATCACTGGATAAGGCATTATTATCAATAACCTCCCCCGGAGGAGGAGGGGGAACCGCCTCGCTATGGGAGGCGACGCCCTCTCCCCCCACCGAAGGTAGGGAAACAGAACAAGGGCCTGCGCTCCCACTCGGACGACTCTCCTTAGGAGGCGGACGAGGGGGAGCTTCGGAGGAGGTTTGGGCGGCGGAAGAAGAGTCCCAAGAACCTTCCTCCTTCAAGGCTAACCCCGGAGGAGAACGGTCTCTCTTGGACTTCTTCTTACGCCGACGGCCAAACCTCTCCCACTGGGAGGCAGACCACTCCCTGCACTCACGGCACATGTTATCCTGGTCGCACCGTCGGCCCCGACATTGAGGGCAGAGGGTGTGAGGATCCGTAATAACGTCCGACATGAAAGTCCCACAAGGACGGCCGGCAACTCCAGGGCATGTACGCATAGTAAATAAAAGAAAATAACTGAAGGTCAACTTCCAACCAATCATACAAGCTGAAAAGAAAAAGCAGAAAATTAAAGGCTGTCACGAAGGCGATGAACAGACACGTCTGATCACCGCCGAGCCAAAGTGAAGTGGGGCAAGTCACCGGTGTGTGGAGGGGGGAGGGGTAGCAAGCTACCCTTCCCCACCCCCTGCTAACTAGCGCGGGGGTAATTAACCCTCGTTAAAAACTATTGGCTCGTCATTTCAGCTGCGCTAAAAGTAATACCCTTTGTAAATAGCGTGGTTTGTATTTCGGTTACGGAACAAGGAGCCATTCCCGGTGGCGGAAAACATTGCTCCGCTAGGGGAGGCAACGGGATCTGCATGACCAAGAGGAATAGGGGTTAAATCAATGGTGACACTTTTCCTTGACTTCCCCCTGGAGAGAGGCAAGGAAGAGTCTGAAGGGAGAGAACGAGAGGCGAAGAAGAGGCCCAAGACTCCTTACCTTTCGACAGCGAACCTGGAGTCCTTCTTGGATTTCTTCTTCTTCCTCTTTTTGAACTTCTCCCACTGAGAGGGCAACCACTCTCTACATACTTGGCAGGGGGAGCCTTCAGAACACCTATGACCTCTGCATCCGGGGCATAGGGAATGAGGATCCACCTCCAGCGGCGACATAAGGTGCCACAGGATTTCGGGGGCACCCCGGGACACTTCCTCATAATAGAGGACACACATCTAACAAAGAAAAAGAATTAATCAAAAACACAAAAAAGAAAGGCTAGTCTGCCAGCCAAATAAAAGCAGGAGCAGCAGTGTTGCCACTGCGACAGCTAGAATTCGATTGAAGGTAAACAGTAGCTACCGACCGGCGGTCCCCCACCTCTAACAGGTGGATAACTACCTGCCCTGACGTTAACGACCTTGTTAAGGTTTTTCTGCCATATTTTCCAGCTCGCGCTAGAATATCTCCTATAGTAAAGAATGTTGGTTTGTATCGGTGTAGGAAAATGTTATTTTTATTAATAAAATAAATTTTTGAATATACTTACCCGGTGATCATATAAGCTGTCAGCTCTGCTGCCCGACAGAAAAACCTAAGGACAAAATACGCCAGCGATCGCTATACAGGTGGGGGTGTACATCAACTGCCGCCATCTGTCGAGCAGGTACTCAAGTACTCCATGTCAACACAGAACCAATTTTCTCCTCGGCCCACTGGGTCTCTATTGTGGAGGAAGGGAGGGTCCTTTAATATATGATCACCGGGGTAAGTATATTCAAAAATTTATTTTATTAATAAAAATAACATTTTTCAATATTAAACTTAGCCGGTGATCATATAAGCTGATTCACACCCAGGGGGGTGGGTAGAGACCAGCATTACATGTTGACATTATTATGAGCTAAGTATTTTGTATTTCATTTTAGCAGTTATTCAAAATAACAAACATAAAATAAATAAGTACCTGGTAAGGAAGTCGACTTGAACAATTACTCTGCCTTTTTAAGTACGTCTTCCTTACTGAGCCTCGCGATCCTCATAGGATGCTGAGCGACTCCTAGGAGCTGAAGTATGAAGGGTTACAACCCATACTAAAGGACCTCATCAAAACCTCTAATCTAGGCGCTCAAGAAATGACTTTGACCACCCGCCAAATCAAGTAGGATGCGAAAGGCTTCTTAGCCTTCCGGACAACCCAAAAACAATAATAAAACATTTCAAGAGAAAGATTAAAAAGGTTATGGAATTAGGGAATTGTAGTGGTTGAGCCCTCACCCACTACTGCACTCGTTGCTACGAATGGTCCCAAAGTGTAGCAGTTCTCGTAAAGAGACTGGACATTCTTAAGAAAAAAAGACGCGAACACTGATTTGCTTTTCCAATAGGTTGCGTCGATTATACTTTGCAGAGATCTATTTTGTTTAAAGGCCACGGAAGTTGCGACAGCTCTAACTTCGTGTGTCCTTACCTTCAGCAAAGCTTGGTCTTCCTCATTCAGATGGGAATGAGCTTCTCGTATTAACAGTCTGATAAAATAGGATAAAGCATTCTTTGACATAGGCAAAGATGGATTCTTAACTGAACACCATAAAGCTTCAGACGGGCCTCGTAAAGGTTTTAAATAGAACTTAAGAGCTCTTACAGGACATAAGACTCTTTCTAGTTCATTTCCAACCATACGATAAGTTTGGAATATCGAACGATATTGGTCAAGGCCGAGAAGGCAGCTCGTGTTTGGCTAGAAAACCAAGTTGTAGAACATGTAGCCGTTTCGGATGAGAATCCGATGTTCTTGCTGAAGGCATGAATCTCACTGACTCTTTTAGCTGTGGCTAAGCATATCAGGAAAAGAGTCTTTAAGGTGAGATCTTTCAGGGAGGCTGATTGTAGCGGTTCGAACCTGTCTGACATAAGGAATCTTAGTACCACGTCTAAATTCCAACCAGGTGTAACCAAACGACGCTCCTTCGTGGTCTCAAAAGACTTAAGGAGGTCCTGTAGATCTTTATTGTTGGAAAGATCTAAGCCTCTGTGACGGAAGACTGATGCCAACATGCTTCTGTAACCCTTGATAGTGGGAGCTGAAAGAGATCGTTCTTTCCTCAGATATAAGAGAAAGTCAGCTATTCGAGTTAGAGAGGTACTGGTCGAGGATACGGATACTGACTTGCACCAGTTTCGGAAGATTTCCCACTTCGATTGGTAGACTCTAAGGGTGGATGTTCTCCTTGCTCTAGCAATCGCTCTGGCTGCCTCCTTCGAAAAGCCTCTAGCTCTCGAGAGTCTTTCGATAGTCTGAAGGCAGTCAGACGAAGAGCGTGGAGGCCTTGGTGTACCTTCTTTACGCGTGGCTGACGTAGAAGGTCCACCCTTAGGGGAAGTGTTCTGGGAACGTCTACTAGCCATCGAAGTACCTCGGTGAGCCATTCTCCCGCGGGCCAGAGGGAAGCAACTAGCGTCAACCTTGTCCCTTCGTGAGAGGCGAACTTCTGCAGTACCTTGTTGACAATCTTGAACGGAGGGAATGCATATAGATCTGGATGTGACCAATCTAGTAGAAAGGCATCTATATGAACTGCTGCTGGGTCCGGGATTGGTGAGCAAAATATTGGGAGCCTCTTGGTCATCGAGGTTGCGAAGAGATCTATGGTTGGCTGGCCCCAGGTGGCCCAAAGTCTCTTGCATACATCCTTGTGGAGGGTCCATTCTGTTGGAATTATTTGTCCCTTCCGACTGAGACAATCTGCCATGACATTCAAGTTGCCTTGGATGAACCTCGTTACTAGTGAAATGTCTAGACCTTTTGACCAGGTGAGGAGGTCCCTTGCGATCTCGTACAATGTCAGAGAGTAGGTCCCTCCTTGCTTGGAGATGTACGCCAAAGCCGTGGTGTTGTCCGAGTTCACCTCCACCACTTTGCCTTGAAGGAGAGACCTGAAGCTTTCCAGGTCAGACGTACTGCCAGTAGCTCCTTGCAGTTGAAATGCATTGTCCTTTGACTCGAGTTCCATAATCCCGAGCATTCCCTACCGTCTAATGTCGCACCCCAGCCTACGTCCGATGCGTCCGAGAAGAGAACGTGGTTGGGAGTCTGAACAGTCAGGGGAAGACCCTCTCTAAGGTTGATATAGTCCTTTCACCAAGTCAGACAAGGCTTTATCTTTCCGGAAACCGGGATCGAGACCGCTTCTAGCGTCTTGTCCTTTTCCAGTGAAAAGCTAGATGGTATAGAAGAGGACGGAGGTGTAGTCTTCCTAGTGACACAAATTGATCCACGGATGACAGTGTCCCTACCAGACTCATCCACAGCCTGACTGGGCAGCGTTCCTTCTTCAGCATCTTCTGGATGGATAGCAGGGCTGGGGGTTGATCGTCTTGTTCAGCAACGTCCTCATCAGAGGGTTCCTCATCCGAAACTGATGAGGAAACGGCAACGGAGTGGGCAACGTCTGACTCGCTGAATCCGGTCGCACTGGTGGATGCGTGACGGAGCCGGACGCAATATCATGGCACTGCTGCACAGTCTGTGAACTGTCAACAACCATGGGTGCGCGAGGAAGTACAGCGTCAACCCGAGACTGTCTAGACTGTCTGGGTTGTGCAGTCAACACCCTACCGGGTTGCTGAGGTTGACGCACTGCTTCACAACAAGTCACCTCTGCTGGTTGTTGAACGTCTTCCTAGTGACACACTGAACGTCAACAACCACCTCCGAGCGTCACTAAACGTCAACGTGCGACTGGCAACCCACACTGGGTCGCATCGGTGGAGGAACCACCTCAACTGGCAGACGCGAGTAGGATACCTCAGCGTCAACAGGGCGCACAACCAACCGGTTGGAAGGTTGTTGGCCAGAAGGTTCTTCTCCGCATTTAAGTCCTCTATCAAGGACACAAGCTTGGACTGCATGTCTTGCAGCAAAGCCCATTTAGGGTCTACGGGAGCAGGTGTGGCAACAGACGGGGTTAGCGACTGAGGCGGAACCATTTACCATCCCTGGAAGCCTTGTTATGTGTGACATAATAGTACAGCAAAACTTCAAAGGCTCGACAAAAGTTGAGAAGTTGACCTGTAAACAACTTGGAGCGTCTCCTGGCTAGGCGCCAGGGCGAGTCTACCAGAATTGAGAAGTCTATCTGGGCAGAGGCATGAACTCCCAAGCCGAGAACTTCTCTCGTGTCCTACAGACTCTCGCTCTATAAACCAGTTTAAAAGAAGGGAAATCAAAGGCTGTATCCCTAAAACTCCTCCTGGTGCAAAAACCAGTCGCCTAGCCAACGTAACGCTCTCTAGGAGAGCGAGAGAGCACTAGCTTAACAACAACGGCTTCGAAGTAGCTAGGCCTAGTGTAAGTTCTGACGTTTAGGCGAACGAGGAGCAGCAGTTACAAGATCCGGATGAAGATCCTTAAAAAATCATCATGATTTAATTAAAGTCCATAGGAGGCTAAGCAGCTTAAGGCTCCTCTCCAAATGACAGAGTCCTCAAAGGAATATCAGTAGGAGGGAGAACAGCACTTTCTCATCTACAGGAACCTTGTCCGATAAAAGCTAGGTTATCTCAGTGAGTCTCTCACTGGTGCATAGGTAGCAGACCAGAAGGCAACGTCATGTAACTGCTTGACAGTCTGTGAACTGTCAACAACTGAACTGTCAACCACAACAGGTGCGTGAGGACATACAGCACTGGTGCATTAGTAGCAGACCAGAAGGCAACATCATGTAACTGCTTGACAGTCTGTGAACTGTCAACAACTGAACTGTCAACCACAACAGGTGCGTGAGGACATACAGTGTTCACTCGAGACTGCTTTGACTGTCTATACTGAGCAGTCAAAACAACTCTAGAATGCGGAGGTTGACGCACAGCGTCAAAACAAAGCAACTTAACTCCACCCTCCTGTTGATGTGGTAACTCGCGAACGTCAACGGAGGGTTCCGTGCGTCTGTGAACGTCAACGTGCGGCTGGCAGGGTACACTGCGCATGGGTGGTGGAACTCTCACAGCCGGAGTGCGGGAGAAGGTAGCCTCAGCGTTAACTGAACGCACAACCGTGGTTGGTTGTAGGCTAACGGGTGCAGCGTCAACCTTCTCCGCACGATACTCCTGCATTAAAGATGTTAACTGTGTCTGCATGGTCTGCAGCAAAGACCACTTAGGGTCTACAGTAGCAGGTGCGGCAACAGACGGTGTTACTGCCTGTTGCGGTACCGCTTTGCCTCTCTTAGGAGGTGAGCAGTCGTCGGAAGACTGCAGCGAGTCCGAACTGACCCAGTGGCTACAACTGGGCCGTTGGACTTGCGCGGAAGGGACCGACTTGCGCTTAATAAGCTGCGAGACCTTGGTCCATGGTTTCTTACGAGAAACCTCTTCCGCAGACGAGAAGTAAATGGGCTCTCTCGTCTTTGTGTGGGTGGGGCGATCTTGGGTAGATACGCCCGAAACCACGGAGGGAAACGTCTGTTCGTTGATCAAGGCCTGACGAACCCATAAGTCGTTCGACATTACTTCTCCCCTGGGCTTGGGAGCTTGCAAGAGGTCCCGGACTAGGTGAACGACAGGCACGAACAGACGAACCCTCGGACGCAACACTGTAACACTTTGCGCATATCACTTTATCACTTCGATTTTCTGTTTTGCACTTATTTCACTGAAATCGAAACTTTTACTGATTTCTACCTGAAACACGCAATTCTACCCTTCATTAAAAGGTAGTAATTGCGAAAACAGTTGTATAATGCAGCTCATTAATACTAGCAAAAACAGAAAACATCTATAAAGATAAAGAATTCAGTGGCTGGGAAAGAGACTAAACACTAGTTCAAATAAACTACGTTTACAAACTCTCACCGCACATAGCCTGGGGACAAGAATAAAACCCTAGAAACGTTTTACCTTCTTCCCCGTACAGCGACTAGGGAGGAGAGTAACACGAGAACAACGATACCCGCTTGAACGGAACGTTTTTTCTCCTCTCTCTCCCTCCGTCTCTATCTCTCTCTCTCTTTCTCTCTTGATTTCGCACCTGAGAGAAGAGCCCAATTATATATCGTCAAAAAAAACATGTTATTTGGCTAAAGGAAAAAAACTGAAAGGTTTTCCAAATAAAAAGTTCCTTTAATTTAGAATTTAAACCATTTAAGTTAAGAAAGAATGAACGAAACGTCAGAATCGATTTACTCTTACTGCAAAGTGAAACCGTGATACACTCTCTCTCTATCGTAACGATAGAGCGCATGTTGAACGTCCTGAACGTCAACAACTGCGTAGTCTAAAAAAACTAAACGTTAGTTCATCTTTGAAAACAGTACGAAGACTATCAAAGAAATTCTTTCATAAAACATTAAATTTAAAAAGTTTAAAAAGTTTTAAATTCCTTAAAGGCTAAATACGATATAACGGGCTCAACGTTGATTAACTTCGGTTCCAAGTGAGGACCGCCTACTATCAGGAAAGGTCGCATATAAACAAAACATAAAAATTTATTTTTATATGTTTATAATAAATGGAAAGTTAATTGAAGAGGCCTAATAAAGGCGGAGAGATATAAAATATATAGATCTATAACGTGTTAAGCAAAATTACTAAAAACCTAAACACACTTCCGTCTAAGGGAAGGGTCGGCCATTTAAAAGTGAAAGAGAGTCCATACTCTCTTTGTCACCATAATTAAATCTATCCAAAACGAGTTCAAGTTTTGAGATGAAGATAAAACCCCTGCATAGCGAAAGCTCAAAACTAGAATAGTGTACTTCACCAAATAGTTGTGAAAACAAATCCAGTTAGTAACAGCGTATTTAGTAGGTCTTGCCAGTGGCACGACAGAGAGAAAATTGGTTCTGTGTTGACATGGAGTACTTGAGTACCTGCTCGACAGATGGCGCAGTTGATGTACACCCCCACCTGTATAGCGATCGCTGGCGTATTTTGTCCTTAGGTTTTTCTGTCGGGCAGCAGAGCTGACAGCTTATATGATCACCGGCTAAGTTTAATATTGAAAAATGTTATTTTTATTAGTAAAATAAATTTTTGAATATACTTACCCGATAATCATGTAGCTGTCAACTCCGTTGCCCGACAGAATTCTACGGGAGGGATACGCCAGCTATCACTATACTAGAAGGGGGTGTACTCACCAGCGCCACCTGTGGCCAGGTACTACAGTACTTCTTGTTGACACCTCCTCAATTTTTCCTCGGTCCACTGGTTCTCTATGGGGAGGAAGGGAGGGTCAATTAAATCATGATTATCGGGTAAGTATATTCAAAAATTTATTTTACTAATAAAAATAACATTTTTCAATATTAAACTTACCCGATAATCATGTAGCTGATTCACACCCAGGGGGGTGGGTGAAAACCAGTGTACAAGACTAAAGGATAGCTAAGTATCCCGTATTTCATATAATCAGTTATCTCAAAATAACAATGAAATAATAAGTACCTGGTAAGGAAGTCGACTTGAACCGTTACTCTGCCTTTATTAAGTTCGTCTTCCTTACTGAGCGCAGCGTTCTTCTTAGGAGGCTGAATCAACTCTAAGGTGCTAAAGTATATAGGGCTGCAACCCCTACTAAAGGACCTCTACACAACCTCTAACCCAGGCGCTTCTCAAGAATGAATTGACCACCCGCCAAATCAAAAGGATGCGGAAGGCTTCTTAGCCTACCGTAACAACCATAAAAACAACAATAAAAGCATTCAAGAGAAAGGTTAAAAAAGGTTATGGGATTAAGGGAATGTAGTGGCTGAGCCCTCACCTACTACTGCACTCGCTGCTACGAATGGTCCCAGGGTGTAGCAGTTCTTGTAAAGAGACTGGACATCTTTAAGATAAAATGATGCAAACACTGACTTGCTCCTCCAATAAGTTGCATCCATTATGCTCTGCAGAGAACGGTTTTTATTAAAGGCCATCGAAGTAGCTACGGCTCTCACTTCGTGGGTCCTTACCTTCAGCAAAGCAAGGTCTTCCTCCTTCAAGTGAGAATGGGCTTCTCTAATCAGAAGCCTTATATAATACGAAACCCCGTTTTTGGACATGGGCCTCGAAGGTTTCTTGATTGCACACCATAAGGCTTCTGACTGTCCTCGAATAGGTTTTGACCTATTAAGATAAAATTTCAGAGCTCTGACAGGGCAAAGAACTCTTTCTAGCTCGTTACCTACCATGTTGGAGAGGCTAGGAATTTCAAACGATCTAGGCCAAGGACGTGAAGGAAGTTCATTCTTAGCTAAGAATCCGAGCTGTAAAGAACATGTTGCAGATTCGGATGTGAACCCAATGTTCTTGCTGAAGGCATGAACCTCACTGACTCTTTTAGCTGTTGCAAGGCAGACGAGAAAAAGAGTCTTGAGGGTAAGGTCCTTGAAGGAAGCTGACTGAAGAGGTTCGAACCTAGGTGACATAAGGAACCTTAAGACTACGTCTAGATTCCAGCCTGGAGTGGGTAGACGACGTTCTTTAGAAGTCTCAAAAGACTTAAGGATGTCTTGAAGGTCCTTGTTGGAAGAAAGGTCCAAACCTCTGTGGCGGAGAACTGAAGCCAACATACTCCTGTACCCTTTAATCGTAGGAGCTGAAAGGGATCTCTCATTCCTTAGATGTAATAGGAAGTCAGCTATTTGGGTTACAGAGGTATTGGTAGAGGAAACTGCATTGGCTCTACACCAGCTCCGGAAGACTTCCCACTTGGATTGGTAGACTCTACGAGTGGATACTCTCCTTGCTCTGGCAATCGCACTGGCTGCCTCCTTCGAAAAGCCTCTAGCTCTAGCGAATCTTTCGACAGTCTGAAGGCAGTCAGCCGAAGAGCGTGGAGGTTTGGGTGCAACCTGTCTACGTGAGGTTGACGTAGAAGGTCCACTCTTAGAGGGAGAGTCCTGGGGACGTCGACCAGCCATTTTAGTACCTCTGTGAACCATTCTCTTGCAGGCCAAAGGGGAGCAACCAGCGTCAGCCGTGTCCCTTCGTGCGAGATGAACTTCTGAAGGACTTTGTTTATGATCTTGAACGGTGGGAATGCGTAAAGGTCGAGATGGGACCAATTTAGCAGAAAAGCATCCACATGAACTGCTGCTGGGTCTGGAACTGGGGAACAGTACAGAGGAAGTCTCTTGGTCATGGAGGTGGCAAAAAGATCTATTGTCGGCTGACCCCACAAGGTCCAAAGTCTGTTGCACACGCTCTTGTGGAGGGTCCATTCCGTGGGGATGACCTGATCCCTTCTGCTTAGGCGATCTGCTGAGACGTTCATGTTGCCCTGAATGAACCTCGTAACTAGGGTGAGGTTTAGACTTCTTGACCAAATGAGGAGGTCCCTTGCTATCTCGTATAGGCTCCTCGAATGGGTCCCTCCTTGCTTGGAGATGTAAGCCAAGGCTGTGGTGTTGTCGGAGTTCACCTCCACCACCTTGCCTAGCAGGAGGGACTTGAAGTTCAATAGGGCTAAATGAACTGCCAGTAGCTCCTTGCAGTTGATGTGGAGCGTTTCCTGTTCCTCGTTCCACATTCCCGAGCACTCCTGTCCTTTCAAGGTCGCGCCCCAGCCCGAGTCCGATGCCTCCGAGAAGAGATGAAGATTGGGGATCTGAATCGCCAGCGATAGGCCCTCCCTGAGAAGGAGATTGGTCTTCCACCACAAGAGAGTGGTCTTCATCTCTTTGGTGACCGGGATAGAGACTGCTTCGAGCGTCAAACCCTTGTCCCAATGAGCTGCTAGATGGAATTGGAGAGGGCGGAGGTGGAGTCTCCCTAGCTCGACGAACAGGGCCAACGATGAAAGGGTCCCTGTGAGACTCATCCACTGTCTCACCGAGCAACTGCTCCTCTTCAGCATGCTCAGGATGCAATCTAGGGCTTGGCTTATCCTTGGGGCCGATGGAAAAGCCCGAAAATCCTGACTCCGAATCTCCATTCCCAGGTACACAATGGATTGGGAGGGAATGAGCTGGGACTTTTCTAAATTGACTAACAGACCCAGTTCTTTGATCAAGTCCAAAGTCCAGTTGAGACTCTCCAGACAGCGACGACTCGTGGAGGCTCTCAACAGCCAGTCGTCTAAATAAAGGGAGGCTCTGATGTCCGATAAGTGGAGGAATTTTGCTATATTCCTCATCAGATGCGTAAACACCATAGGAGCTGTGCTTAGGCCAAAACACAGGGCTTGGAATTGGTAGACAACCTTTCCAAAAACGAATCTCAGGAAAGGTTGGGAGTCTGGATGAACAGGAACGTGAAAGTAAGCATCTTTCAGATCCAACGAGACCATCCAGTCCTCCTGCCTGACCGCTGCTAGGACCGACTTCGTCGTCTCCATAGTGAACGTCTGCTTGGTGACATAAGCATTGAGCGCGCTGACGTCCAGCACCGGTCTCCAGCCTCCTGTCTTCTTGGCCACCAGAAAGAGATGGTTGTAGAAGCCCGGGGATTGATGGTCCCGGACTATAACCACTGCCTTCTTCTGTAACAGGAGCGACACCTCCTGGTGCAACGCTAGCCTCTTGTCCTTTTCCTTGTAGTTGGGAGAGAGGTTGATGGGAGAAGTGGTCAGAGGGGGTTTGCGGCAGAATGGTATCCTGTAACCCTCCCTCAGCCAACTGACAGACTGGGCGTCTGCACCTCTCTTTTCCCAGGCTTGCCAGAAGATCTTGAGTCTGGCTCCTACTGCTGTCTGGAGAGGAGGAGAGTCAGTGTTTGCCTTTTGAAGTCTTGGAACCTTTCCTAGACTTGCTCCTGGAAGAGTCTGGACGGGAGCTTCCTCGGCTGGGGGCTCTACCACGAAAGGGCGGAATAAACCTCGTAGCAGGAGTATCAGCCACTGGGGTGCGATAAGTCCTGGGGACTGAGGGAGCAACCTTAGTCTTACGAGCTGAAGAGGCCACAAGATCATGGGTGTCCTTTTGAATCAGGGCCGCAGACAAGTCCTTAACAAGCTCTTCGGGAAACAAGAACTTAGAGAGCGGAGCGAAAAGGAGTTGAGACCTTTGACAAGGTGTGATGCTGGAAGAAAGGAAGGAACAAAGCTGCTCCCTTTTCTTAAGAACTCCTGACACAAACATTGAAGCAAGCTCGCCAGATCCATCCCTAATAGCTTTATCCATGCAGGACATTAAGAGCATGGCTGAGTCCTTGTCCGCAGGGGAGGTCTTCTTGCTAAGGGCCCCCAGGCACCAGTCTAGGAAATTGAACATCTCAAAGGCTCTAAATACACCCTTTAGGAAGTGATCTAGATCGGAGAAGGTCCAGCAAACCTTAGAGCGCCTCATTGCTGTTCTACGAGGAGAGTCTACCAAACTTGAGAAGTCAGCCTGGGCAGAGGCAGGTACTCCCAAGCCTGGTTCCTCTCCTGTGGCATACCAAACGCCCGCTTTAGAAGTGAGCTTAGTCGGTGGGAACATAAAGGAAGTCTTTCCTAGTTGCTGCTTAGACTGCAACCACTCCCCTAAAATCCTTAGAGCTCTCTTAGAGGACCTTGCAAAGACGAGCTTAGTATAAGTTGACTTGGCTGGCTGCATGCCCAGCGAAAACTCAGATGGCGGAGAGCGGGGGGTAGCAGAGACAAAATGGTCTGGGTATACCTCTCTGAAAAGAGCCAGGACCTTACAAAAGTCAATAGGAGGAGGAGAAGACTTGGAATCTTCCACGTCTGATGAGGGATCCAGGTGTGCAGCCTCATCATCAGAAACCTCATCACCAGAGTGTAGCGAAGTGAGAGGTAAGGTATGCTGAACAGCAGAATCTGCACGAGCGGGAGCAAAAACGCTTGTGGTTACATCCTCAAGTCTCTGTTGCTGAGGCAAAACCTGAGGTTCAGGCTGCAAAGGCTGGTCAAAAGGAGTAGCAGAAGGTAGGCGCATGGGTTGAGGAGGCTGACTCCTGGCATGAGTGTCTTGACTCAAGAGTTGCGCTTGCTGTAAGGTTAGCGGATGCGCAGTAGCAGGTTCCTGAGGAACGAGTTGAGGTTCCTGAGGTGTGAGCTGCGAGAGTTGAGGTAGTGGCTGCGCAGAACGCAGTCCTTGTCTCGCGAGTTGAGGTTCCTGAGGCGCAAGGCTAAGGTGTTGAGGCTCTCGCCTTGAGGAGGGTTGAGGTCGCTGCAGCGAGAGCTGAGGTGTCTGCCTCATGGATGGGAGAGGTTGTTGTACCTCAAGAGAGTGTTGCCTCACTGGTGGAACCGCAAGTGGAAGCGGAGGAAGTAAGGTATAAGCTTCCTGTTCCCATTGCTGAGGTTGCCTTAAGGAAGGCGGAGGAAGCTGCACACCGCTGGAAACTGGCAACTCAG
This sequence comes from Palaemon carinicauda, assembly GCF_036898095.1. NCBI lineage: Eukaryota > Metazoa > Arthropoda > Malacostraca > Decapoda > Palaemonidae > Palaemon > Palaemon carinicauda. The sequence goes on from NC_090734.1 coordinate 159,671,638, forward strand.
TACGTGGTAAGGTATCCTGAGGAGCCTCAACATCGTACGCCTGGCAGACAGGACTGCGGTTAGGCGGAGCGATCGCAGGAGGAGGTGTAACCTTCTCAGCCTGACACTCACGCATTAAGACCGCAAGTTGTGACTGCATGGACTGCAGTAGAGTCAACTTGGGGTCGGCAGACACTAAGGTCTGCTGAGGCAAAGCCTTAACAGAAGAGATCTGTTGCGGCAGCACCTTACTCCTCTTAGGAGGTGTGCAGTCAACTGATGACTGCGGCGAGTCAGAGCTGATCCAATGACTGCAGCCAGGTTGTAGAGCTCTTGAGGTTTGGACTTTGCGTTTGATAGGTCTTGAGACCTGAGTCCAACGTTTTCTCCCTGACAATTCTTCAGCAGACGAGTAAAAGACGGGCTCAATCGTCTGCGGGTGGGAGTGACGGTCTCTGGAAGACACGCCCGCAACCACCGAGGATACTTCTGTGCGCCGATCAAGGCCTGCCGAACCCTTTTGCCCTTCGACATTGCTTCTCCCCTGGGCTTGGGAGCTTGCAAGAGGTCCCGGACTGGGAGGACGACTGGCACGCACAGAAGTACCCTCACGCACCACACTGACACTGACACTAGCACTTGGCACTGCACTGACACTAGCACTTGTCACAGCACTGGCACTATTACCCCCCACTGCACTCTTGACCTTAAGTTCCTTGACTTCGGCCATAAGAGACTTATGATCACTAACCACCGATTCCACTTTGTCACCTAAAGCCTGAATGGCACGCAAAACAACAGACATATCAGGTTGAGGGCAAATAGTAGGTTCGGGGGTAGCCACTACAGGGGGAGGAAAAGGTAGGGGATCATGAGGTGAGGAAAAAAGTGAAGAGCGAGAAGAACTCCTCCTAACTCTCTCTCTCTCTAACTTGGTTGAATATTTAAGAAATCGGACAAATTCAAGTTCCGAAAGTCCGGCGCATTCCTCACATCGATCTTCCAACTGACAGGGTCTTTCCCTACAGTCAGAACAAGCGGTGTGAGGATCTACCGAGGCCTTCGGAATACGCCTATTACAAGACCTACATCGTCTATGGGGTGGGGCTTGTGAAATGTCAGACATCTTGAATCAAAGAGTTAGCCAAGTAGGGATTCCAAATCAAGCAAAAAGATAGTTAACCATTAATCAGAACTAAATAATAGCTATCTAAGCTAATATAGAAGTTTTCCAGTAAAGCGACAGCCGAAATCTGAGAGAAATACTTCACCAAAAGCCGTGAAAATACTCCAAGATCATAAGCGTATCCCAGAACGTCTTGCCGGAAGCACGACAGAGGAAAAATTGAGGAGGTGTCAACAAGAAGTACTGTAGTACCTGGCCACAGGTGGCGCTGGTGAGTACACCCCCTTCTAGTATAGTGATAGCTGGCGTATCCCTCCCGTAGAATTCTGTCGGGCAACGGAGTTGACAGCTACATGATTATCGGGTAAGTTTAATATTGAAAAAAATATTCTATTTATCAAAGCAAATGTAAAGATATCGAGTAAACTTTCAAACTCATCACAGTTTAGAATACTCTTATGAAAACAATCACACACATCTGTTACCTTGAGAAAACACTTGACTAGAAAGCAGGTATTGAAAAGCCAGTAAGAAAAAATATTAACTGTCTGAATGAAGTGGAAAAGGATTGCAGGACCAATGGTAAATCAAATAATTCCATTAGTAAACAGACAAAAAAAAACTACGATGCATGCATAAGGCTTTTACTACCTGTGGCATTAGAGACAAGGGCACTGAGAAATTAAAATGGATATCTCTAAAAGCTCTGATTTGAAGAGGCTAAGATTCCTGGTTAGAGTTAATGGGAAGATCATATTAGCGTACAGTACAGTACTGTACAAATTGTAAAGTGTTGCAGACACACGGTGTCCTATACAGTACAGTAGTTGGAAAATACAGGATCTCAAAAACCAATATGGTTTGAAAGTGATGAGAAGGAATGTGGATCAGCTAGGCAAAAATGAAAAGATATGGAGTTAGTAGGAAAAAGACCTACTATATATAAAAACACAGCAAATCATGAAAAATTAGACTAGAATTCAGGCAGAAAAATGCACAAGATAGAAAAGATCAGAGAAAATTAATTTCGGTTTTAACCAAAAGCAAGAATACTAAACTGATGTGTGAAATGATGAACTACTGCTACACTTCCATTTTAGCACTTCACACTCTAAACAATAATACACTTTATCGATATCCTCAGTTAGTTTAAACGTATCGAACAATTCATATAGCAAGAATTTGTCAAAAATCAACATAGATCTTTACCTCCTGCCTCTTGTCGAACTCTCTGCTGCCGCTGTCGTCTGCGGTCAGGCATTGCTCTACAAAATTAAATATCTTTTTAATTAGGATGCTACAAAAATGACAAATTCGAAGATAATTTGTATTTTTCCTAACCTTACAAACCTTAGCTATTTACAAAGGGTTACCTTTTAGCGCAGCTGAAATGGCGAGCCATTAGAATTTAACGAGGGTGTATTACCCCCGCGCTAGTTAGCGGGGGGGTAGGGGAGTGGTAGCTAGCTACCCCTCCTCCCCCTCACACACAGGTGAATACTCACTTTCACTTAGAGGTAGGACTTGTCTTGGGGGACAGGGCTGGCGGGCAAATATGTGTAAATAGCTAAGGTTTGTATGGTTAGGAAAAATACAAATTATCTTCGAATTTGTCATTTGTTCCGTAACCAAAATACAAAACCACGCTATTTACAAAGGGTGACTTACCCCTTAGGTAGGGTGGAAAGTCCCCAGCCATACTGGCTTTGGCTTTACCCGGGGACTCAGAATCCGAGTGAGTCGCACTCGAGAAAAGGAGTCCCTGCACCTCACAAGTTCTTTGCTCCGCAAGGAACCATGTGGCCTACGTAAGCTTGTGTGTGAAGGAAGAAGTGTGACCCATCCTAGGCAGTTGACCTGGAGTTCCAGAAGGAACTCTGGGTTAGGACGTTCCCAATACCACCTCGTCAGGGTATGGGGGACGCGACAGTATTGACTCAATACTCGGAACACAAGGAAGCATGGTTTACCTGCAGAGGTTCGAGGTCAGCTATGCAGAGACCAGGATGCTGCTTCCCCGTAGAGGGGATGATGAAGAAAGAAGTAAGGGCCAGACATACTTCTTTCGTTCATGCAGACTAAAACCTGATAACAATGCCCTCAACCTTCTGCTACCTGTCCAAAAAGGAGCCTGAGGTTAGACCAGCTGTTGTGTAGCCACCACAGAGCGATAGAAAACGTATCGAGACTCCTGTGGGTCACGCCCTGCAGGAAGCGGGCTGCGAAGGTCATTAGACGCTTCCAGACTCCAGCTTGTAGCACCTGCGTCACAGAGTAGTATTACTCGAAGGCGAGGGACGTTGCGATGTATCCAACATCGTGCTGTAGGGCGATGTGACGGGGGAGGGTCTGGAGACAGGTCGAGATGAATGTCCTTGAGTCCGGGCTGAAGAGGTATACTGGTGACTCTCCCCAATGTCCTCCTTGTGCTCCTAAATCGGCTGCAACTGAGGACAAACTGCAGCTGTTCCCAGCGCTAACCTCTCGATTCCTTTACTGGCAAGAAAGAGAAGGTCTTGGGACATCAGATACAGAATGGAGACTCGAAATCTTGAATGAATCGGACCGAAGGGCCGGGACCCCCAGATTCTGAGTCTAGCCAACAACTCAGGAGCGAGCCTGAATGTTGCCTTCCCCTCTTCCTTAGAAAGGGGGGAGTCGTAAGAGACCAAGAAGATTGCTTACACACTGGCCGTGGCCAGAGTGAGCAGGAGACCCAAGGCGGAATACAATCCGAGGCCTGTCGTAAAGGGTCTTGAGAAGATCTCTTAAAGGACTAAAAGTCCGAGCCATGCTCCAAGTTGGAGGTCTTCCTCAGACTAGGGCAGGGACGATCGTAGCTTCGCATGAGCGAGGATAGATCCAGCGGGCAGGAAAAAGTTATTCCTTTAAGCCTGAAGGTCAGGGAAAGGCTGAGCGACAGGCTTCATTGCCGAGAGCGGAAAGAAGTTTCCTCCCGCCGAAAGGCAATAAGACCGTTATTGCTGGAGAAGAGGCCTCAAGGGAAGAGGTATATCTCCCACGGCACCAACCACCTTACACTCTTCACTTTGCCTGGGAGACCCCTGTGGATGACTATCGCAGATGACGCGACCTCCGTACCGCGACTGTAGCGGGTTGTCTCTTCTTGAGGAGGAAGCGTAGTGTCTCCAGGCATGAAGCCGAAGCGACGCCCCGGTTCGGGAGAGATGTTGCAGTGTGGTTGCTTGAGTAGTCTGCGCCGTGGGAGAAGCTCTCCCGGGAGTTCCGTCAGGGGAAGCAGAGGGTCCAGAAACCGTTCTGCGCATAGTCCCAGTGGAGCTCTCCCATTGAAAGGTTGACAGACAACCTGGTCTTGTTGAGACCCATTGTCCACAGACAAAAAGGAGGGAAGACGCAGGCGTCGAAGTTGTCCCACCATCACCGGAATGCATCTTGCCAGAGTCTCGGGGTCTGAGACTGGGGGGAAGAATAGCGGAAGCTTGAGGTTCCAAGCTGTCGCGATCAGGTCCCCCAGACCAGTACTTGCTGGTTACCCAAGGTCAAAGACCCCCAGGTACACTCTCTCTACGAGGCTCTGCTCAGATAGTCGGAGAGAACATTCCCCTGCCTGGAATGAGAGAGCCGATGGTGGTATTGAGAGAATCTCAATCATCCCGGTATCTCTACTGCAAGATGTGAAGGTGTGAAAATGCGTCCCCTGCTGGTTAGAATACGCCAGAATCATGAAGTCGACGCGCACGGGGCGACTCGGCAGGAGCTGTAGGATCTGTAGAGGGGCCAGACTAAGGCCCCTAAGCCTGCCTGAATGATGGAGAGGTATCCTTCAGGTCTTGACCATAGGCCTGGACCGGAACATGCCCCCCCCCCCCTTTCCTTTGACGAGTCCGAGAACAGCATCAAGAATGTGGGGAAAGGACGAGAATATCCACTACCATCAAGAGGCTCCATAGGTCAACACCCATTGCAGGTCTAATAGTTCCGCTGGTCCCATAGGGCCAGGGAGTCCGGTTAAACATTGCCTGAAGCCACCGGAACTTGGATCGCCCCACATGGAACTTATCCTGAGGCGACCGTTCGGACTATAGACGGGTCAATGAGGAAAGGAGAACTAGGAAACGTTCCAAGGTAGGGCTGAAAGCTCTGCTTGACTGAGAACAGGTACTGCGACTCTCCTCAGTCTTGCCACAGTCAACCGAAAGGAAGGCTCGGAGGATGTGGTAACAGAATCTGGCGTCCCCAGGTGGTCACCCATCCAAGTACCGACGTTGCTTAACCTCGCTGGACGGACGAGAAGCGGGGTTTCCAACGTGGTAAGGCCGTTGACTCAATATCATGGCCAGATACTCCAGATGTTGAGGCAGAAGAAGAGAAGGCTCCAAGCAAAATACCATGAGCCCACACTCATGGTAAGCATCCGGAAGCTTGTCCCGGCGCTGAAGAAGGTCGAACCCGAGCCTACCGGAGTTGACCAGCCCTCCAAACAGCAGAGGAAGCGGAAGCCTGCACCTGAGCGGCCAAGAGGAAGGCAGGGAGAGTTCTCTGGGTTAACAAACCTGCTATGCCACGGCGGGATAGCCACACTGCATCATAAGCAGGAATACTTGCAGTCTAGGCTGAATTCGACGAGCACCCTGGAAGATGGATGGAATGGAAACTGAAAGTACCCGTCCTTCCGATCCAGGGTTTAAGGAGTCCTGTCGCCTCGTTACCAGTCTAATCGATTCTGCTGGTCTATGCTGGCCGAAGTTTGTTCGACAAACTTGATCAGGGCTGAGAGGTCGACTACGGACATCCCCTCTCAGATCCTTCCTTACAAGAAAGGATCGACTGAGGGGGCCGGGGGTGAAGCCGTCGATGATCCTAAGGAAGACCTTCGCCTAAGGTATGGATCATTCTGCCCAACCGGGCAACTCTGCTGACGCTATGGCATAGAGGTTCAGAGACACTGAATTCGCTGACAGAGACGGCAGGCGCGATATCCTTGGCTGATCACACAGATCGTGAGGGAATGGGCATCGGGAAGCTGTCATTCGGATGAGTAACCTTAGGCATCCTCCCAGCGAAAAACCTGCAATCCTAGAGTTCGTGAACTCCTTTTAGGACTATGCCCCCCCGGGGGAGTCTCCCGTGCCATCTGTTCCTGACAGGAGGAAACTGCAATTGGACACCTTGTCCCAGTTGTCGTAGCCGATAACTTAGGCCGACGTGGTTGAAAGAAAAGGGCGCTGGAGCCCTGCAGAGTCTGGGAGAAAGAGCCTTGGAGGAGTGAAACCGGAAGTCGATTTCCTCCGCACAGCAGCTGTCTAAGTCTCTGTCCTTGGGCACAAACAAACTCTTCTCAAGGATGGAAGGGTGTCTGAGGTCGTTGACCTCCACAGATGAGACACCCAAAGGAAGCCCTCAGTCAGAGCGTCTAGATGGTACAACATCGAGCTTGTCCGCAAGTTAGATACTTAACGGCGAAAGGCCAAGGTGCCTGAGCTCGAGAGGAGGAAAGTAACCCCTGATCTTCCTGTAGCTTCCTTGAACCAAACCTCGGGCCGTAACCGAGGAGGGAAAGAACCTGGTAAGCTCCCAGAGGAAGGGGTAAGCAGTCACCCCTTGTCCGATGGAGAAATCTCGAACGGAAAGCCCCCCCGCCAAAAATCCTTCCAGGGAATGACGGGGAAGGGCTAACCCAGGTTCAGGAAAGAGGAGTGTTGCTCAGATCTCCCTTAAGTTTCTCCTATTCTTGCAAGTGCCCTGCTCTGCGTTTACGGGGTGAGGCCGTGTTCTGGAAATACGCTCCAGAAGAACTCGCCAGGCTGGCCATGCTGCGAAAACCCCATTGGGAATCGTGGTCGCAATCGCCCTGGAGCTCGCGATGGCGAGCAGCATCCGCAGTTGAGGGTCGCGCGATGGTGATCAGCATGCGCAGGGTTGAGCAATGGTGATCAGCATCCGCAGGTGTGCGGTCGCACGATGGCGATCAGCATCCGCAGTTGAGGGTCGCGCGATGGCGATCAGCATCCGCAGTTGAGGGTCGCGCGATGGCGATCAGCATCCGCAGTTGAGGGTCGCGCGATGGCGATCAGCATCCGCAGTTGAGGGTCGCGCGATGGCGATCAGCATCCGCAGTTGAGGGTCGCGCGATGGCGATCAGCATCCGCAGTTGAGGGTCGCGCGATGGCGATCAGCATCCGCAGTTGAGGGTCGCGCGATGGCGATCAGCATCCGCAGTTGAGGGTCGCGCGATGGCGATCAGCATCCGCAGTTGAGGGTCGCGCGATGGCGATCAGCATCCGCAGTTGAGGGTCGCGCGATGGCGATCAGCATCCGCAGTTGAGGGTCGCGCGATGGCGATCAGCATGCGCAGGTGAGCTAGTAGCTGGCGAACCATGTTCCTTCAGAAGTGTTGGAGAACGTTGGCGTGCCGGCTGTAACACACGCGGGCGATCCGGAGATCGCCGAGAGACAGGTGATCGCTGGCGAGCTGATGATCGCTGGCGAGCTGATGATCGCTGACGAGCAGATGGCTACGCGTGGAAGCCTGCGCATAGAAGAAGAGTCCTTGACCCCGACCTGAACCGAAGTTCTAGATCGCGAGGGCGAACGTGGGCGCACAGGGCGCGTAACAGGAACCAACAGGAACAGCAGGGATGATCATCTTGAAAGCGCTGACGAACAGGAGAGCGCTGATGAGCAGAAGAGCGCCTGTGCGCTAACACTGAGCAGGAGAGAACACAGCAGAAGGGCGCGCAGGGAAACCCTGACACGCAAGGGAAGACCCCCCGTGGGGGCAACCCTTTGCCCCGAAGGGATCGTTGTCCGCCGGGAGACTGATGTCCGTCGGAAGACCGCTGTCCGTCGGGAAGACCGTTGTCCGTCGGGAAGACCGTTGCCCGTCGGAAGACGAGATCAGACTGCTGTCCATCTGCACCAAGGCGGAAGATCGAGAAAAAGGAGTTGTAGGCTGCAAACGGAGATCCAAAAAGGCGCCTCAAGCACCCTTATAGGGAGATGAGAGGCCCTTACGACGAGGCGGACGGTGGGCCTTACGGCGAGGGAGGCCAACAGCAACAGCAACAGAAGAAACCTCCGAAGAGGAGTCTCTATGAGTGTACTCTCTCGCGAACGAAAGAGAAACACTTCGTGTAAGAGACTGGTCAGCCAGTGACCTAAAAGGAGCAATCCTCCGAAGAGGAGCTCCTGCAGTTGCCCAGCCCCTTGAGCGAAACTGCAGGTGCGACCGCTCAGCACCAAGAGCATAGTCGCACGAAAAAAAGGCAAGAGAAGAACCCCCCAAAAGGGGAAAAACTCTAGCCTGGACAGGAAAAACTTCCCTCGGAAGGAAAGTTACCCGCCCAAGGAGGCAAGCCTCCTGAGAGTTCTAAAATGAACTGGAGAGCTGTCCGTCGTCACGGGAGTACTTCCAGTAGAAGGAGACACGCGCCTGACGAAAATACAAGGGGGGAGGCAGCAACAGCCGAATCCCCAGGACTCAACCAGACAGCTCACACCGTTGCCATATTACAGAAACGAACTAGATCGGTAACTGTAAAAAAATAAAATGATATTTTGATTATAAAATAAATATTTGAATATACTTACCCGGTGAATATATAATAGCTGACGTCTCGGACGGCTCGACAGATACCAAAAACTCGCGAGCGATCGCCGTGAAGGTTGCGGGTGTGACCACCAGCGCCGACTAACAGCCAGATACCGTATATACTTGTCAAGTTCTCCAGTTCTTCTCAGTCCGCTGGGTCTCTATCGGAGAGGAAGGGAGGGCCTTTAATTTATATATTCACCGGGTAAGTATATTCAAAAATTTATTTTATAATCAAAATATCATTTTTAAATATTAAACTTAGCCGGTGAATATATAATAGCTGATTCACACCCATGGTGGTGGGTAGAGACCAGTATTAATGCAATAAAGGCGTATATGCTCATGAGTTTTTGACAATTATATCATAAAAAAACCCACTTAAATATAGGTACCTGGTAAGGAAGCTGACTCTGACGATTACTCTGCCTTATTAGTCCGCTTTCCTCACGAAGCCCAGCCATCCTCTCAGGATGCTGAAAGACTCCCAGGAGCTGTTATATCCAGGGCGACCACCCATACAACAGGACCTCATCAATACCCTTAATCTGGGCGCTCTCAAGAAACGACATTTGACCACCCGCCAAATCAAAAAGGATGCGAAAGACTTCCTAGTCTTCCGTACAACCCAAGACAAGATTAAAAACATTTCAAGAGAAGATTAAAAGGATATTGGGATTAAGGGAATGTAGTGGTAGAACCCTCACCCACTACTGCACTCGCTGCAACGAATGGACCCAGGGTGTAGCAGTCCTCATAAAGAGTCTGGACGTCTTTTAAGTAAAATGAAGCGAACACCGACTTGCTCCTCCAAAAGGTCGCGTCCATAATACTTCGCAGAGACCTGTTTTGCTTAAAAGCCACCGAAGTTGCTATCGCTCTCACTTCGTGCGTCTTGACCTTAAGTAAACAACGATCTTTCTCACTTAAATGAGAATGTGCCTCCCGGATTAAAAATCTAATAAAGTACGATAAAGCATTTTTAGACATGGGCAATGAGGGCTTCTTAACGGAGCACCATAAGGCCTCAGAACCACCTCGTAATGGTTTAGTACGAGCCAAATAAAACTTAAGAGCTCTAACTGGGCACAGTCCTCTTTCAACCTCGTTGCCTATGATTTCTGACAGGCAAGGTATATCAAAAGATTTAGGCCAAGGACGAGAAGGCAGTTCATTCTTGGCCAAAAAACCAAGTTGAAGCGAACATGTGGCTTTATCTGTAGAGAAGCCGATGTTCTTACTAAAGGCATGGATCTCACTGACCCTTTTAGCCGAAGCCAAGCACACCAAAAAAAGCGTCTTGAGGGTGAGATCCTTCAGGGAGGCTGAATGCAATGGCTCAAACCTGTCGGACATTAGGAACCTTAGGACCACGTCTAAGTTCCAAGCAGGAGTTGACATACGACGCTCCTTAGAGGTCTCGAAGGACTTAAGGAGATCTTTATTATTTGACAGATCCAAGCCTCTATGTCTGAACACAGAAGCCAACATGCTCCTGTAGCCCTTAATAGTGGGAGCAGAGAGGGAGCGAACATTTCTCAGATGTAGGAGAAAGTCTGCAATTTGGGCTACAGAGGTACTGGAAGAGGAAATAGAGGATGACTTGCACCACTCCTTAAAGACCTCCCACTTCGACTGGTAGACCTTGATAGTAGATGATCTCCTAGCTCTCGCGATCGCTCTGGCTGCCTCCTTCGAAAATCCTCGAGCTCTTGAGAGTCTTTCGATAGTCTGAAGGCAGTCAGACGAAACGCGGGGAGGCTTTGATGAAGACTCCTTACGTGGGGCTGCCGTAAGAGATCCATCCTTAAAGGTAGACTCCTTGGAACGTCTACCAGCCATTGAAGTACCTCTGTGAACCACTCTCTCGCGGGCCAGAGGGGAGCAACCAACGTCAACCTTGTCCCTTCGTGAGAGGCGAACTTCTGCAGAACCCTGTTGATGATCTTGAACGGCAGGAATGCGTAAGCGTCCATGTGAGACCAGTCCAGCAGCAAGGCATCTATGTGGGCCGCCTCTGGATCTGGGACTGGAGAGCAATAGGTCGGGAGCCTTTTGGTCAACGAGGTCGCAAAGAGGTCTATGGTGGGCTGACCCCAAGTCATCCAAAGACTCTTGCACACGTCCTTGTGGAGGGTCCATTCTGTGGGGATCACCTGACCTCTCCGACTGAGACAGTCCGCCAAGACGTTCAATTTTCCCTGGACGAACCTTGTCAACAGTGAGATGCCTCGATCTTTTGACCAGATGAGGAGGTCCCTTGCGATGACGAACAGTGTGTGGGAGTGAGTGCCTCCTTGCTTGGAGATGTACGCCAAGGCTGTGGTGTTGTCCGCATTCACTTCTACCACTTTGTTTCGGAGAAGACTCTCGAAACTCGTCAAGGCCAAGTGAACAGCCAACAGCTCCTTGCAGTTGATGTGAAGGCTCCTCTGATCCGACGTCCAAAGACCCGAACATTCCAGACCGTCCAGAGTCGCTCCCCAACTCAAATCCAACGCGTCTGAAAATAACACATGGTTTGGGTTCTTGACCGCCAGGGACAGACCCTCTCGCAGACCTATATTGCTGTCCCACCAGTTCAGGCACGTCTTTACTGGTTCGGAGATCGGGATTGAGACAGCTTCCAAAGTCTTGTTCTTGTCCCAATGGGAGTCTAGATGGAACTGGAGAGGGCGAAGGTGAAGTCTCCCTAGAGAGATAAATTGTTCCAGGGATGACAGCGTCTCTAGGAGGCTCATCCAACTTCTCACTGAGCAACGGTCTTTTCTCAGCATGAGGCGGACTTTGAGCAAGGCTTGATCTATCCTGGTGGCAGACGGAAAAGCCCGAAAAGCTAGACTGCGAATCTCCATCCCCAAATAGAGAATCGATTGGGAGGGAGTCAGCTGAGACTTCTCTAAGTTCACCAACAGTCCCAACTCCTTTGCAAGATCCAACGTCCATTGAAGGTCCTGCAGACAGCGATGACGGGACGACGCTCTGAGCAGCCAGTCGTCCAGGTACAGGGAGGCTCGAATCCCCGATAAATGAAGAAATTTTGCTACATTTCTCATGAGCCTCGTAAAAACAAGAGGAGCAGGGCTGAGGCCGAAGCACAGTGCTCGGAATTGGTACACCACATTCCTGTATACAAACCTCAGATACAGTTGAGAATCCGGGTGTATAGGAATGTGGAAGTACGCATCCTGCAGGTCGAGAGAGACCATCCAGTCTCCCTCTCTGACCGCTGCTAGGACGGACTTCGTAGTCTCCATCGTAATTTTGTTTTGACAACAAAAACGTTGAGCACACTGACATCCAGCACCGGCCTCCAACCTCCTGTATGCTTTGGGACTAGGAAGAGACGGTTGTAAAATCCCGGTGATTGAAGGTCCGAGACTTTCACCACCGCTCCCTTCTCTAGCAACTGAGACACCTGCAGTTGTAGTGCCTGTCTCCTTGACTCCTCTCGATACCTGGGAGAGAGGTCTATAGGAACTTTTACCAGAGGAGGTCTCCGTACAAAAGGTATTTTGTACCCCTCCTTTACCAACAACACAGACTCTCGGTCTGCACCCCTCTTCTCCCAGGCTTGCCAGAAGTTGTTCAGTCTGGCCCCTACCGCTGTCTGAGGGCGTGGGCAGTCAGACTCTGCCACGGGAGGACTTGGATCCTCTCCTCTTGCCTCTTTTACTGTCGGCACGAGCGCCTCCCTTACTGGGGGCTCTGCCACGAAAGGGCGGGATAAACCTAGTTGCTGGAGTATCGAACTTGGGTCTTACGACATAAGATGATGAAGGAGCAGCCTTGCGTGCCGACGTAGCCATCAGGTCGTGGGTATCCTTCTGCACCAGAGAAGCCGCAATATCCTTTATCAACTGCTGAGGAAACAAGGCAGATGACAACGGGGCAAAGAGAAGCTCTGACCTTTGGCAGGGAGTTACTCCTGCCGAAAGGAACGAGCAAAGAGTCTCCCTCTTCTTAAGGACTCCTGCCGTAAAGGTAGCGGCGAGCTCATTAGAGCCATCACGGATAGCTTTGTCCATGCAGGACATAATAAGCACGGATACATCACGGTCGGACGAAGAGATCTTCCTGCTCAAGGCTCCCAGCGACCAATCCAAGAAGTTAAAAACTTCGAAGGCCCTATAAACCCCTTTGAGGAGATGATCAAGGTCCGAAGAGGACCAGTAAACTTTAGAGCGTCTCATGGCCAGGCGACGGGGAGAGTCTACGAGGCTTGAGAAGTCTCCCTGGGCAGAGGCAGGAACTCCCAAGCCGAGAACTTCTCCCGTGTCATACCAGACGCTCGCTCTAGAAGCCAGTTTAAAAGGGGGGAAAGCAAAGGCTGTCTTCCCCAAACTCCTCCTGGTAATCAACCAATCGCCTAGTAAACGCAAAGCTCTCTTAGAAGAGCGAGAGAGCACTAGCTTAGTAAACAACGGCGTCGAAGTAGCTAGGCCTAGCGTAAACTCTGACGGAGGCGAACGAGGAGCAGCAGTTACAAAATGGTCAGGAAACAGTTCCTTAAAAATCAGCATGATCTTTTTAAAATCCAGAGAGGGCTGAGCAGCTTTAGGCTCCTCTCCGTCCGACAAAGTCCCCAAAGGAATATCAGTTGGAAGGGGATCAGCGACTTCCTCATCCGACGGAACTTCGTCCGACAACTGCCGAGTCTCATGAAAAGGAGAGACCTGCCGAGGAGGCAACGCTTGACAGGCAATGTCAACAAGCAAAGGAGCAGCAGTAGCAGAAGAGGAAGCGACGTCACGCCGCTGCTGAAAGGACTGAAATCCCTGTGACTGACCAACAACAACAGCTGAAGTTGATTGACGCTCGATGTCACGTCGGAACTGCATTGACTGCATAGTCTGAGCAGGCAAAACAACCTCCGACTGCGGTGACTGACGCTCAACGTCACGTCGAGGCAATGGAGCCGGTCGGCGAACGTCAGTGCGGGGCTGCGGCGGCAGCAGCTGAACGTCAGTACGAGACTGCAGCAAGGGGGGATCCATGTCACGTGACTGACGTGAAAGACTACTGACATCGCGTTTCAAAGTACTAGAAACGTCAGCACTAACGTCAAACGGACGAGTGAAAACTCGTTTGGGCGGCTGACGGCCAGAGTCACGTTCAGCGCACTGGCGACTCGAAAGCAAAGGATCATCGCGAACCTGCTCAAAGTCATACTCTTCCATAAGGGAGGCAAGCTTAGACTGCATGTCCCGCAGGACAACCCACTTCGGATCAACGGGAGTCGGAACGGGCCGTGACGTCGGTAACGTCTGCGTTGGCAAAACATTGCCTCTACCGTGACCCTCGGACCCCGTGTTACGCTTGCGCTTAATAGGCGAACAGTCACCCGACGACTGCAAAATGTCAGAGCTGTCCCAATGGCTACAGCCAGGACGCTGGACCTGTCCTGAAGGGACTGACTTTCGCTTCAAGGGTCTAGAAACCTTGCGCCAAGGTTTTTTGTGCGATAAGTCTTCGGAGGACGAGGAGAACACAGTCTCACCCGTCTTATGGTAAGGGCGATCTTGACGAGAAACGTCCGATACCAAAGAGGGAACGTCTGTACGTTGGTTAACGCCTCTCGTCCCCTTAAGTCCTACGACATTACTTCTCCCTGGTGCAGGGGAGCCTGAAAAAGGTCTCGGACTAGGGGAGCGACAAGCACGAACAGACGAACCCTCGGTCGCAACACTAAAGACACTTTGCGCACTTATCACTTTATCACTACGATTTTCTGTTTTACCACTCTGAAACTTCAACAACTTAACATCTGACATGAGTTGGTTACGGTCCGATGCTAAAGACTCAACTTTTTCGCCTAAAGCTTGAATCGCTAGAAACATATCCCGCATGGACGGTTCATGAGTGCTAGTAGGGGGTTCAGGAACAACTACTACAGGGGAAGGATTAGGTTCAGGGGCATGGGAGGAGGAAAATTCCAAAGATCTAGAGGAGCTTCTCCTCACCCTATCTCTCTCCAGCTTACGAGTATATTTGTCATACTCAAGCCAGTCGAATTCCGACAAGACCACGCACTTATCACACCGATCTCCCAATTGGCAGGATTTACCCCGGCAATTAGAACAAACGGTATGTGGGTCGATAGAGGCCTTGGGAAGACGTTTGTTGCAATCCCTCGCACACTTGCGATATTTAGGTTCAGGGATAGGAGAAGGGTCAGCCATATTGAACAATCAGAGAAAATCCAAGTCAAAACCAAAGTCATCAACAATAAACACCAGCCAAAAAAAGGGTTTCAAGGGTTTAATTGAAGAAAAAACACCCGTCACAGAGAAAGCCAATAAACAACCAAAATAAAGTACTTCACCAAATAGGTCGAAAACTCAAGGTCATAAGCGAGCGGAACCAACTTGTCGACAAGACCGACAGAGAAGAACTGGAGAACTTGACAAGTATATGCGGTATCTGGCCGATAGTCGGCGCTGGTGGTCACACCCGCAACCTTCACGGCGATCGCTCGCGAGTTTTTGGTATCTGTCGAGCCGTCCGAGACGTCAGCTATTATATATTCACCGGCTAAGTTTAATATTTAAAAACAAATAATATTAGTACACATTCATTCCCCCGGGAAGGCTCCGAAGAGGAATCCCGAGGGAAAGGAACAAGAACTACACAACAGGCACGTGCCCTCACAACCACTTACACTCACGGAAGGAGAGCTGTAACCAAAACAGAATTACTGTATAATAATTATAATTATGTAACTATGTAATTATGTAATTTAAAAATGAATGAACACTAAAGAAAGAACGAAAACCCCAAAAGGAATCGTTCTACAAGCTGAAAAACAAAAAACAACTACAATTAGATTCATAACTAATTGAGACAAACGTACGGCGTAGCAACCCCCCCACACGGGAAGGAAGCTACAAGGGCGTAGTAACACGTAGTAAAAGGGTGAACGACCTCAAGAGAGAGAGAGAGAAAGACCTAAGTCAAACTCGATCGCCGTGGTGGCCTAACTGCCGAGGACTCCACGTAGATATCGTACACTACACACACAAATCTGAAAAGGAAACTTACTTATTTCTATACTCAAATATATATACAATCATGAAAACATGTTTACATATATATTGAGTAAATGAAAAGTAAGCGATTAAGTAAAGACAAAACAAACAATGGCTGCCAAGAGAGGACCAAGACAGAGACGTCTGTCACAGTCCGAGCCAAAAGTGAAAGTGGGTATTCACCTGTGTGTGAGGGGGAGGAGGGGTAGCTAGCTACCACTCCCCTACCCCCCCCCCCCCCCGCTAACTAGCGCGGGGGTAATACACCCTCGTTAAATTCTAATGGCTCGCCATTTCAGCTGCGCTAAAAGGTAACCCTTTGTAAATAGCGTGGTTTGTATTTCGGTTACGGAACAAACACAACATTTGTACAGGCAGCTCACAAATCATTAGTTTTATTCTTGTACATATGTATACAAACTGTCTTCTAGCATACAATACAAGGGTATACAAACTGTCTTCTAGCATACAATTCAAGGAAATATTTTTTTAAATATGAGATATCTGTTATTTTTCAGTTAAATTATTTCACTATACCAATCTGTTAATAACAGAATGGTTTCTAAGATCTGTCTTGAATTTTTGTCTAAATATCTTTTCCTTAAGTTATGTTTACACCTTGATTCAATAATGGATTTGTACCACAAATCTTGAAAGTAATTAGCATTTTTCCTAACTATACAAACCTGAGCCCTTTAATAGGAGAATGATTTCAGCAAAGCTGAAACTCAGCTTTAAAACTTTATATCGAAGTGTTAGTAGCTGTCGGCAGGTAATGGGTAATCCCCAGCCCCTTACCAGCTTACCGAGTAGGCACTTTGACCTGTACCTAGGATAGGTGTTAAACTGCACCTCCCAGGGGCTTGGGGAGAACAGAGGGGTTACACCAAATGCTTGTGCCAATGGTACGGCAGAAGGAGACTGGTAAGGAGAAGATTTTGTTTTAGAAGGCACCAGGCCTTGCAGAAGTCTTCCCTTTGTCGAAATACCCACAAGACCTGAGGATAGCCATAACTTTAGGGCATCATTCTTGACTATATCATCATCTGAAAGTTGTATTTTTTCAATTTCACACTTAGGAGAAGGAATACTTGCTTCTCTAGGGGAAGCATGAATAGCTATTGGACTTGCCCTAAGGTTGAATTAATAATGTTGTCCTTCGTCGTCTTCCCTTCGGAGGAAGCTGACAGCGAAGGATCAGAAACCAGATCAACAGGGAGAGACCGAAGAGGTTTGGCAAATTTATAAACTTTGAGGAAGACACCGAAAGGCGAAGAATCTCACTTAGCCCTCTTCAATCTCTTCCAGCCATAATCCTACCACTGGAAGGACAGCTACTTCTTAAATTCATCACAGAGGATGACTGTAAACAGTCATGAACTCTGCAAAAAGGACACAACAAATGGAGATCCACAGCCTATGAGCTCATGAAGGCTCAACACCGCAAGCCACCAAAGCAACTCCTGGGCAAGATTGCATGCTTACATGTGGTTTCTATTTATCTCGCTGAAAGCAATAAAAAAAAGGAAAAAATTTCCCTCTTAATTTAGCATAACTTTACTCATACCTCACTCAGGACTATTTTCAAGAACTATAAGTCAGAACACAGAACCACAGGTCAGCCCAGATGTATTGAGGGATACTGTACATGGTATCCTAGATTTGGTTACAGGATGTTAGGGTTTAATGTGTAATAGCAAAGATTTACCTCTAATTTAATGAATATGAAGATACCCTGAGGAAATTTATCAGAGGTTATGACTCAATCACTGGGATTTAAAACTTGACGTGTTGACAACAACTAGAAGGCTGAAATTGAGCTAGTATTGGCCTCACACTTAAATCAACCTACAGTAGTTCCCTCAAAAGACATAATTGTTAGATTCTGGGTAAGCCATAGCCAGGGTAGTGCTGGCCTACTTTACCCTACCAAAGACAGCATACCTATAGTTATTGCTGGTTAAGTCTTATTTAATATTGTAGGCCTGTACTTTATCATCATTTGTATATTTAGTTTCTCAAATAAATAACTATTTTAATAATCTCTTTCAATACACTTTCTTCCAAAGGGTGTTTTACGTCCCAGCCTGTTAATTATTTATTTTGCTTTTTTTTTTCTATCTCCCAAAGTTCCTAAGGTTCACTTAAACTTTAGAGAAATCTTACCCAAACTATAGAGCTATGCCATTGTTCTGAAGAACTGTGTATTCTAGAAAAAGATAAGGAAATTCTGAAGTTATAGCTGGGTCCCCTTGCCCAGTATAAAATCAAGGTGTGGTGCCGGTTTGATTATAGTTACCAACAGAAAAGGCTTTTTTAATAAGAGACAGGTGTTTCTTATAGAAAAACATCCATTTTCTTTGCAAATGCCACATATTTTCACTGCAAATAAAATCTTGATTATCTAAGAAATAATAATCAGTGGGGTCAACGCACGCAGTTCAGCACATACTACTTGCCAGTACAAAGGAGCTTGATGTTTTTCTTTTTCTGCTAGAAAATCAAGCGCACAGTGGAACAAACACCAATAGATTTCTAACCAACATCCCCATTCTTAGATGATCTAACAGGTTTTCGGTCTATTTGCTGTTAAAATGAAGATCAAATTCTGTGAAAGCACAATATATACAACAGGAAAAATCATTTTTCTGTTCAAAGTGTTGTTCCGTCCATATATAACTATAATTTTACCATGGTGCCCAGTACCAATTCCTTCTTGACAGTTTACCTTATGCCTAGATCTCTGCGTATTCCTCCGTATTAATTATACAGTGAAAAGTTGGGGTGTGGTCGGCATTCGGACACTAGGCAGTCTGCGTTCTACATCTGGCCGCAGTCCACAAAGCACAACAACGTTACTATGCTGGACTACCTTACCCTACCAAAGACACCATACCTTTGGGGTAGCCTACTAGCATACCTAGGCTAGCATCAATAGCTTGAGTCAATATGGTACTTCCCTTGACGAAGAAGAATCTCACTGATTTATAGGTAATTGTGATATTACTTCGAAATATTAATAAAGTCGAGAAAATTGATTGATTGAGTTACCTGGCGTTATGATAATTACTAATCAACAATACTTCACTACGACTACAAACCCCTTTTCTCCCAATAGTTTAATAATCATAAAAACTACATTGCTATGTATAAAATCTTACTATTAAAATGTGTTGATACTTTTAATTATCACTTCATAAATTACTTACAGTTAACGACTGCTCTAACTACTGACGTGAACAAGCACGATCAGTATTTTGGCACCTTCAGTAATTGACAGCCATTTGTTCAAAAGAAGTCTACCCCAAGTGCATCGTGGCTTTAGTATTATCAAACTAAAATACAATAATAAAAACTTAATACATGAAATAAATTGGCAAATATTTTATATAATAATTTTTCGTTGCTTAAAATCTCTAAATATCGATCTAAATTGCGTATAAAATGGAATGTTCTATTATACACAAATAGCTCCCTTTAGTAGATATATGTCCAATGTTTACGTTCCTCTTAAAATGATTTTGCTTTACATTTGGCTCGCTAACCGTTATAAAAGTAAAGAACAAATTACCATATATACAGCATATATACAGTATATATATATATATATATATATATATATATATATATATATATATATATATATATATATATATATATATATATATATATATATATACATACATATATATATTATCACATAAAACAAAATCATAAAAGAATACTATCTATTTAAACTTGTTACTTACAGTAGCCATATTAACTTTAGTTAATTTGATGGAAGTCCACTAAATGTTTTCTTCACATCGCACTCTCTTGACATACATAAAGTTTATAATTCTCTGTTCATATTTTCAAAAAGAGTCCTCAATGTTGATCATATCCACATCAACATATTAGATTTTTACTGTACCACTCCCTGATAAAACTTATTGTTGTCTGAAATAAATTTGCCTCGTTCAATCTAACGAATATTGTGGATTAAGTGAATAAAAACGAATTATCATTCTTTTTTTTATTACATAATGACATAACAGATACATACAGTATTTACAAGTTACAAAATTTGTTTCCTTACATCTATTAACGGGGATACTTATCACCATGGCTTAAGAGAAAAAAAATGCATTATTACATGAATAAATAGGAATGTCTCAAATATCACAATGAAGAGAAACAGTTTGATTAATTGAGCAAAAAATGAATGAAGCTGGAAATTATATGACTTGCTTAAGCCTGCAACAACTTCTACTGTTCATATTACATAAACTATCATCAAATAACCTAATAGTTTGTATATGATACAATCTTGTATACTGTGCAAACTTAGCATAGAGCATATATTTCTCGTCATATAAATAAATATCTTTGACATATTCTATTATACAAAGACAATCATTGAACTAGATTTAAGTATACAAACTGAATATGATAGAACTGATATGATGGATTACCTTTAGTGAAATTATTATTTGTATTTAAGTTCACAAGAGTAAGAAAATGGTCGGATTTTCAGTTGTAAAACCAAAAGTGGATACGTCGTAAGCAGAAAGGTCGGGTAGATTCTGGAGGAAAATGGTACGATTTACGGAGCCGCCAAGCCTTAGTCATACCTGTTGGTTGGAAAGAAATGAGTGGATTAGCATTATTCTAATATAGAGATATCTGATCGATCTTCACAATGCACCATGTAGTACTGTCTGACCAGTCAAAGGACCCCATAACTCTCTAGCGGTCTTCTCTAGACCTCCCCACCCCCATCCCCAGCCAAAGAAAAAAAAAGGCAAATGATGAAAAGAAAAGGAATATGAAAGGTGAGAGATTTTTTATCTGCATGTGTCATAAAATGTGATTCCCATTTTATACACTAAAAGTTGTCTTCTGTACCAAATTGTAAATAATGTATAATGTAATCTACACTGACTTTATACCTAACAAGCTCTTAGCCCGCAGAAGAAAATCATTATCATTAGCTGTGACCATAGATGGAAAAACAGAATACTACAAGCTTCAGGGCCACAGTATAAGAAACAGCAAAGTAAAGAAAAGGCAATATTAAATTAAAGCATTATACCACATAAAAGAAATCAGAAAACAAAAGACACATCCAATAAGCCTTATGTGAGCCTGTCCAGTCGTGAATAGCATATATAAATTCTTACCATTTTCCTCCATGTAGTTAAAGTCGATGTCCTCCTTGCTTAGTAGTAACCACAAGACTTCCAGATGGTTTGGTAGCTGGTCTTGTTGAGAGTTTTAGTACGAGTGACTGGCAGCCATACTTCTGTGTTGCTGGTTATCCACACGGGGACTTCAACTCCTGCAATCTAATAGACGAGAGATAGAATTAGGTACTTTGTAAATAGGAGCCTAAAATTGTGACTTTTAATTTTGATAGTACTTGTTAATTCAGTTGGTTTTGTCTGTCACTCAGATGCAGAAGTCTTAATTAAAAAATCTATGAACATTACTTTGCTTTTTATCATTAGATTCTGAGATATTATACATTTAAAGACAAGACAAATTGGCAAATGCGATACTTTATTGAGTAAAAAATTGGCAAATACAATATATTATTGAGTAATCTTTCAGGAACGCAGCTAAAGTTTACTTACTGTTGTACTTTGTATGTTGTACTGTGATGTCACTATGTCGGTAACGTGTTCCGTGGTTGTGGATAGGCGAGTGATTGTGCGAGTGCGTCCTACAACAGTCGTGAAGACCGTCTGTATCTGAGTCTGGACGCGAGTCACAACCGACGTCTGAGTGAGTGTGTTCGTAATCGTCCTGGTTCTCTCAAACACCTCGGTTTCTGTTAGGCTCTGGGTCACTGGGACAATCCTGGCACTTGGCAGTGATTCTGTGTGGTAGAAAAGTTGGGTGGTCGTACAGTATCCTGTTTCGTTGATTTCTGTCACTGTGAATGGTACGGTCTGTGTAACGAACAAAGGCTTGGCTAAGGGAACAGTACTAATGACGTAATTCTCGACCTGCACCGGCACTGTGATGTATTCGGTTGCATACTGGGTCATGATAGCATCTTCAACTACTGGCACTGTTATATCTGGGCACACAGCTTGACCTCCTCCTACTCCTGTTATACCACCATCAATAATGCTTACGAGGCTTCCTCCGAGGTTTCCTCCAAGGTTTCCTCCGAGGTTCCCTCCGAGGTTTCCTCCAGTATTGCTGATGACAACTCCACCGGAGCCTGTGAGCCCAAGGCCAGAACTGCTCGAGTCATCACTTAAACTGACAGAAGATCCTGTGCCTCCAATAATTGTGGTAACTCCGCTGTTGTCTATGCCATCGGAGGGGATTGGTAGATCTACTTGACTTCCAGTGCCCACATCAACTATGCCTGTAATGCCCCCTAGACTTCCAGTACTAGAACTTAAACCCCCTATGCCGCTTCCCTGGCCGGTGGACGTGAAACCAAAGCCATTTCCTCCTGAACCAATGCCAGCATTACCACTCCCTTGGCTGCTAGAAGTAAATCCGAAGTTATTGCCACCAGCCACTATGCCAGTATGACCGCCTGACACAATGCCAGTATGGCCACCTGACACTACGCCAGTGTTGCCGCTTCCGTGGCTAGTAGACGAGAAACCAAAGTTATTCCCTCCTGAACCAATGCCAGCATTACTCGAGACTGACCCAATGCTTACCGTACCTCCTATGCTACCCGTACCTCCAAGACTTATGCTGGCTGTACCCCCTGGTACCTTAATGTGGGGTGAGTCACCACCACTCGGGGTGTGAGGTTTGTAGCCAGCTGGACCCACAAGGCCTCCTAATACATAATAATCTTTGAAATTGCTGACTGGTGTAAAACCGGAAGTGCTCTTGAAAAGGTCTGACTTTGCAGCTTCCACAATTGTTTTCTTGAACAGTAGGTCGAGTGTGCCCTTCGTTGGAGTTACTATCAAGAGAAACGCCGTGGTTAACATTGTGGAGACCCTCATCT
This sequence comes from Palaemon carinicauda, assembly GCF_036898095.1. Taxonomy (NCBI): domain Eukaryota; kingdom Metazoa; phylum Arthropoda; class Malacostraca; order Decapoda; family Palaemonidae; genus Palaemon; species Palaemon carinicauda. The sequence continues at coordinate 159,694,311 of NC_090734.1, forward strand.
GGAAAGGAAGAAAAGTGTCATATTTTAACATTTGATCAGAGGTTTCCAGCTTCATGGTAATTCAGTAAAATTTATCATAGAAAAGAGGGAAATAAGAGGGAAAGTCTTTGTAGTGATGTACAGAATTCATGTGTTAGTATATATGTGTATACATATATATGTATTTGATTATATTTATGTATATATATGTATATGTAAAAATACACTCATTCATATATATATATATATATATATATATATATATATATATATATATATATATATATATATATATATGTATGTATATATATATATATATATATATATATATATATATATATATATATATATATATATACAGTGTATATATATATATATATATATATATATATATATATATATATATGCATACATATAAAATGCATGAAAAGAGGCAAAGCACCAGGAGAATATGCCTTAAAAATCAATTTAATAATAGATGGAGGAGATTTCACAGTAATAAAACTGGCTAAACTTTGCTCAAAATGTCTGCAAAAATGTTCTATGCCTACAGCTTGTAAAGAAAATTAATTATACTAATTCACAAAGAGGGAGACACAAAAGATCTGAAAATTACCGTTCAATAAGTTTACTCTCAGTAATTCATAAAATACTTAGAAAAATCAAATTGTGTCGAATCGAAAGACAGACAGACTAATCAACCAAGAAAGCAGGCAGGTTTGGAAATGGGTAGGCTATTTAACAACTGACCACATTCAAGTAATTAACCAGCTAATGGAAAAATCAACAGAGTATGACAAACCACTATGTATGGCATTTATAGACTATGAGAAAGCTTTTGATTCTGTTAAAACTTTAGCAATAATGAAAGCTGCCCAAAAACAAGTAGATGAATCTTATGTTAGAACACTTGAAGTACAGGAAGTGCAGTGATCCTAAAACTATATGAAGATAGTGAGAAAATTCCGATTGAGAAAGGATTTAGACACGGAAACACCTTTTCTCTTAAATAATTCACAATGTGCCAAGAAGTTTCTAAACATCTAGATTGATAAAACGTAGGAATTAATATTAATTGGGAATACCTTATAACAGCATAAGATTTACAGATGACATAGTTCTATTTAGTGAATCATAGGATGAATTGCAAAAGATAGAAGATTTGAATAAAGAAAGCAGAAATGTAGGACTGGAAATTGAACATGAGTAAAACTAAGATAATGTTCAGTGAAAATGCAGACAACAAATAAGTTATGGAGGAACCTTTGGGGATTATTAATGAATATATATACTTAGGACAGACGGTAAGTGTTTCCCCAGGATACGAGATCGAAACTAAAAGGATAATCATGGGACAGAGAGCTTTTGTTAAACAAAATGAGATTATGGAACGTAAAATGCCACTTTCTCTAAAAAGAAAAGTATGTAATGAGATAGTCGTACCAGTATTAACTCATGCATCTGAAAATTGGAGTCTTACTAAAACCTTAGAACATAAGCTAGTTACAATTCAAAGAGCTATAGAGAGAATAATAATGGAAATAACACTAAGAGACAGAAAAAGAGCAACATGGATACAAGCGCAAACTAAAAGAGTTAATCAAAGAACATGTAAGAAAAAGAAATTGATATGGGCAGGACATATGATGAGAACGACATATAGGCTAATAGATGTACATTATGAATAGCAGAATGGGTCCCTAGAGATTGCAAAAGAAGCAGAGGAAGGAAGAGAAGACTATGGATTAACGAGCTAAGAAAATTTGCTGGTATAGACTGGTATGGAAAGACCATATGCAGACGGTAGCGGAAGGACATGTCAGGATTTTGTCCTACAGTGAACTAGTTGATGATTATATATATGTATATGTATATATATATATATATATATATATATATATATATATATATATATATATATATATATATACATATATATATAAAGTGTGTGTAATGTGTTATGCATTCGCAAATAAACAGACACTCAGCTAATATTATTATTATTATTATTATTATTATTATTATTATTATTATTATTACTTGCTAAGCTACAACCCTAGTTGGAAAAACAGGATGCTATAAGCCCAGGGGCTCCAATAGGGAAAATAGCTCAGTGAGGAAAGGAAACAAAGAAAAATAGAATATTTTAAGAGCAACAAGATTAAAATTCATATCTCCTATCTAAACTATAAAAACTTTAACAAACCAAGAGGAAGAGAAACAAGGCAGAACAGTGTGTCCAAGTGTACCCTCAAGCAAGAGAACTCTTTATAATTCAAATAAAATTAGAATTAGATAAATAATGGGAATGAGAGAAATAGTCTTATGGGGACAACTGCAGAATTCAAAACTCGTTTCTTTAACTAACTTTGAAACTTTTCCATTACAACAAAGGCCTGTAACTGTCAACATGGTTTCAAAAGTTAAGTCTGTCCCAAAAAAAAAAATAATAAAATAAAAGCTTGACTGTATTCAATACTATACGTTTTCCATCTCTGTAGATGCAGGCCTATAGACCTGCTGTTTAAGTACGTTTTTCTCTAGCCTGTACATGAATAGCCTACCTGTAGCTTATAACGTTAGTTCTCAAACGCTAACACTTACCATGTCTAGGATAAAGAGCGGCGCTTGACTTGACCCAGAAGGAAGAACAGTGACCTCTGCTTCCACCAGCTCCCAAGCAAGGTGTTATGTAGCGTCAGAAGAGATTAGTATCTTC
>NC_090734.1:159702008-159797487 GCF_036898095.1 Palaemon carinicauda
GGAACAAGGAAAAATAAAATATTTTAAGAATAGTAACATTAGAAAAAAACATCTCCTATATTAGCTATAAAAACTTTAACAAAACAAGAGGAATAGAAAAAAGATAGAATAGGACCAAGGAGGGCCAGGCAATGGCTGCTGATAACTCGCCAGATAGACGTATAGGCTCTCCAAAACCCCTCATCCTTAGCTCACAAGGATGGTAAGGTTGCAGTGACCTAAGGAACTAACAAGTTTGATCGAGACTCGAACCCCAGTCTGGCGTTCACCAGTCAGGGACGTTACCGCATTGGCCATCCTTTGACACAGGATTCCTGGGCACACCTCGCTCCAAAGAACTGCACCCTGTCGCATCCTTACTTCGTGGCGAGTAACCAGATAGTGTAGGAAGATATTGGGGGCGAGACTAAACACAGGAACTAGCAGCACAGTAAGGATGTGGCTGTGTGCACTTCAGAGCGAGGTGTAACCAGAAATTCATGTGTCCAACTGTACATTGACATATTTGTTATGTGCTTAAAATAAGTATTTTTTTGTATTATATAGGCCTACCTTGTCTATCTTACATAACACACTTTATGTTATATTCATTTTCCCCTAAAATTTTGACATTAGGTTTAGTATGTTTAGTCTAGCAAAGGCTAGATTCTTCTTCTACCTTTACCACCTGTGAATCTTGGCTTCGTCATGTTCCAATTCATATTTATTCTTTTTCTACTTCTTTAGCTTTCTTATCGTTTATTTCCTTTCACAGTTTCTATTTCGTATATATTTCTACTTTCTCATCTTCATTTCATACTTCTTACATATCAACACCAATATGGCGCTGTATACAAGGTTATTTTCATATTGAAAAACATATAATTACTACGATTTCATATATCTTAATTCTTATTTTGTTAATGTCATATATACCTTTGCCATATTTCCACACTTCACAAATTCCAAACGTACCCTTGAGAGAAATCAAACTGTTTGATGTGGAATTTTCTTCCATTCCAAAACACTGATATTAGTTTACTAAGTAATTCCGGCTCTTAATTTTCATTCAAACCGTTATAGAATTTTTCAGTTCAAATTCCGTCCTTATATATGTTTTACATTTTCAATTCATTTTCATTCTTGGTTTTTTACTGCAAATATTCTTATTTTTTTTTCAACTTTTTTCATACAGCTACACAATTTATTCATACAATTTTATATCCGATCTCTAAAATCATTGGTATTTTACTTTTTAATATATTCATCTTCTAGCTTTTCCTCTATAGTTTTAATACTTTCTTTTCTACACCTTTGTTCGTTAAACAAACGAGAAAAGAAACATTATTCATATGAGGTATACGAAGGACATAAATTCCAATAAGGCCAGTATATTTACTTCGTTCTCCCAAAACACTAAATCATCAAATAAATTAAAAATTATTGCAAAATTCACTTAATCGATACAGAGAAGTGTATGGGATACGTTCGCAAATATTTCGTTGCAAAAACATTTGCCCCAAATTTTGTGCATAAATATAAAAACGGGACAAATATATCTGCGGCTCTTCAAATATTTTATTTTAATTGTTCGTTGTTTTTCTTGTTGTTTATTTGTTTCCTTGTTTCCTTTCCTCGCCGAGCTATTTTTTTCTCTGTTGGAGCCCTTGGGCTTACAGCAACCTACTTTTCCAAGTAGGGTTGTAGCTTGGCTAACAACAATAGTAACAACAACAACAACAAAAATAATAATAATAATAATAATAGTAACAACAACAACAACAACAACAACAACAATAATAATAATAATCGTAATAGTAACAACAACAACAACAACAACAACAACAATAATAATAATAATAATAATAATAATATGGACGAGTTAGATGATGTGCAAGGGAAATTTAACTTTGGATACCTGGTCAAAGGCTGTTGTATTTTTGGAAGCTTTGGCCAAGGAACTTGGCATTCTGTTTTCCAAAGTCATCAAGGACTATATAAAGCTGAAAGTCTGGGAAACCATTAGACAACGCCCATCTCAATTCTATTTTTATTCCCAACTGATGGAAGATGTATAAATCTATCATGAATCGATTTATTCAACACTATACATAGGCTACAATTCACAGTATTAATTTTCTTAGCTAGGTTAACCAAACTTGGTATGAATGTTACCCAAATGTAATACACAGAAACAACTTTATGGGATCTACTTTAGTATGTAGGCCTACGTACTATGTTCAGAAATTCTATCAAGGCTAGTCCTAGGGTAAGTTTGGAACATTTTCTTTAGATTTAAACAAGAGAATTTACCTTTTCAAATTTTTATAATCCCTTCTAATAGTCTCCTGCCAAAGAGCTCTCTGTTCATATGCCTCCCGAGAAAAGGGGTCTGTAAGGATAATCCCCCCCCCCCCCCCCGTCATTCAAGAGCACAGCCCCTTAAGTTAGGTTAGGCATGGGTCACAATATATCATGATATCTGTGATATTTTCATGAAAAAATTTCCAGCAGACACAGGCTATGACACATTGTAATTCAAAATGTGACAATGTGGAAAAAAAAGGGGGGGGCGGGTTGCAGGGGGACACAACCCCAGCGGCCCAGCCCGGTAAGAATACAGTGATCTACGTTAGGTTAGGTAGGGGTACCAGAGAGTAGGACACACACACACATATATATATATATATATATATATATATATATATATATATATATATATATATGTATATATATATATATATATATATATATATATATATATATATATATATATATATATATATATATATACCTTTGATATCATTATAACTAAACCACACTGGTGGATGTTAGGTATCACATAGCAGACAATAATGTGTTCTAAATTACTTTAAAGAAAGCTGTTAATTATTGCAGAAGTACACAATGTAACCAAGACGTCGTTCTCGATACAGATAATTATTTTTCTTATATATCTCCCCCCAAAAATATCTACTACAAGTTTATTAAACAGACAGGCATTATAAATTAACTATCATTATTCCACTTTTTATTCTGTTGTTTCTAATCTATAATCTGTATTTCGACCAGGTGAACTAAAGCCTATATCCACAATAGCTTAAAACTGGTATGAACAACAAAAATTCTAAGATCAATTTACCTTTATCCTTCCATGACATGTGGACGCAGGACACGAGGTGTAAAATGTCCTTTGACCTACCGCACCACGTGCGAGTCGTTCCTAACTGATCAATGATCATTGCATTAATCACTACTTAACCGTTGAATATCTTTGAAGACTCCACAAGGACTACAAAATACATTTGCGGCCACTCTATCAACTGAGAAATAGGTACAAAGTTTCTTAGCTTATTTTTCTCTTCTGTTGTTAACGGAGCATATATTTTGCTGTAATAAATTAAGAAAATTTGGAAACAATCGCGTAGAATTAGGGAATTTAGAAATACCAACTATGGATGTTGCCCATTATACTAGACAGGCTTTGGAAGTTAGAAGTAAAAGTATGTAACTGTGCTGTCTGTGTAGGAGGTACCTAATGATAAAGAATTTTCTGCATATTGCAGAGATTTGTAAATATGACGCTTTATCTAGTAGTGTGCCCACATTAACAGTGTTGTGGAGAGAGCAACGAGAAACCTAGAACCTGGAGTAGTGTTCAGATATCATATCTATGCTTAGCTGAGCACATTTCAACTGGTATTTAATATTATTTAGATATTTCAATACCTTCTTTAAAAATGCTCTTCTCCTTGCAGTGGCCCATAGAAAAAAAAATACAACTATTTTAGTCACCCACTAAAAGGAGGAGCTATTTTCTATTACATGCAGAAGTCCGTTTTCTATCACCTTGTCATTATTGAACTAATAACGATAATTTGATATATTAAGCTGTTTATATTAATTCATTTCACTACAGCATCGGACTAGACAAATTATATTCCATGTTAATAGCGTCGGACGTCAAAAAATAATTTAAACTGGACATGAAAGTTTACAAAATAGTCTATTTATTTCCTAAATAGATTCAATAAAAAGATTCTTTTAAATCTAAATAAGTATTATATTATCTAAATTTCTTTATTACTGCAATTTTTAGGTAAATATTTCATATATATTAGCTTATAATTCAATTATAGCATACTTTGTTACCTTTATCCTATACAACTGAATTACATTAGTGCCCTAATTTTCGCAAACATTCTTCTTTACTTATATTTAGCCCATATTCGTGTTAAAACACTTTGGTGGGTACTGCGTTATTTTAACGCTTACTCCTCGTTAACATAATTCATCACAAACCTGAATTAAAGTATGAATATAGTCTCGAGTCCTGTTTACATAACTTAAACTTACAACTCTCATAATGGGTTATTATCGTTGGTTAAATAATACCAAAATCTTATAATATACAATTAGAAATTTCTATCCATAAGTCACGAGTTGCATAAAGTTTGCTTGTATGCTACAATAGCTTCATCTTATAGTAATAGACTGTCGGGTAAGGTAGACTTCAACCATTTGCTTTTTACTGCTCTTTATTGTATAACCTGTTTTATTTTTGCAATGACTAGGCCTACTTTCAGATGATATTGACCTTAGAAATTTGTTCGAAAAATTCTATGGGTGTCCTTAACTGAAAAAAAAAATATAGATTTAAAATAATAGCTACGTCAAAAAACTGATTGTCTAGAGAAACATCATCAAAGTATATTTAGTTAGACAGTAGTGCCACCAGTCCATCTCTCACAGTGCACTGTAGGTATTATTTGAGGGTCTCTAGTTTACAGCATTTCTTCAGACTATATCTGTAGCTAATAAACATGCATTATACCCTTCTATTTTACCTCTGCTTGCGGTTCCTTTCTGATATTCTGCTGTCCATGTAACATTCGACCTCCTGGTACAGTAGGCATCAAAAGTAAAGCTACAATTACATTACAGGATTTCTCAAGTAGTCATGTAGACAAAATTCGTTAATCCGACCACAAAACACTATAAGAAAAATTATCTTGTTGCTTTGAATGAACAGCCTTTTAATGTGCATCACAAATCCTCGGGATGGGGGGTTTGGGGGAGCCTATGGGTCTACCCGCTGAGTCATCAGTAGCCATTGCCTGGTCCTAGATTGGGTGAAAAGTGGGTTTGGCTGCTGACCACATGGACATATAAGGTCAGTCTGGCATTTTCAGAGTCCCTTGCCTCTGCCATTCACAAGCAGTCTTTAAACTTTTAAAATAGAAGTTATTCTATTATGGTATCCCATACCTGCACACTGCCAGTTGTTTGTGTCATAATTACTCGCATAGCTACTTTGTGAGAACGTCAACTTTTAACCTTTTCTGTTATGTTCAAACTGCTCTTCCTTAATCAATCCTTCACTTCATTACCAGACAATAATACAGTATAGCGGAACTTTAAAACTACCTTTAACATACTTAACCTCATACAAAAGAATCACTCCCCATCCCTTTGGATTAGACTTACGAATGTGGGTTGTATCCTAGCACTGAGAGCTAGGAGTTTACTTAGCACACGCGTGTAACCAGAGAAAAAGCTCACAGAAGCAATCAGGGTGACCAGATTTTGAAAATTGAAATGAGGGACACCTAAACTGGAGAGGTAGTTGAACAATATATGTATGCAGGTTGGGTATACTCAAACACGAGCAATGTGCAATAGTTATGTATTCACAATTCAATACATGGTGAGCAGCAATGCAATAACAATGTTGAGGGCACGCTTGCTCCAGCGAGACTGCCCCAGATTCAATATCTCCCGCCTTTAATAGATTATGGCGGGAATACAAATAACTTTCAAAGTGCATTATATGTAAACATCCTACATCCCCTCTCTAAAATAAATGTATTACATTTTTCATGAAATTGAGGGTTTATCAAGTAATCATACAGCAAGAGAAGTATAAGGCATACTGATGACAAAATGGTGTTATATAAAAGATAACACAAATCATATAAGTGGAGCGCGATTACGTGCTCATTGCAAAGTAAGACGACATTTAGTTGCATGAAATTATCAAATTATTACAAACTGGTCACATATTCAGTACAAAAAAAAAATATCAAATTGTGCATAATTAAAGAGAAACCAAATTGTACATAATTGAAAAATCATAAAATATAGTCTTCATGCCAACTCGGAGGATTTATTTTCCTGGTCCCTCTTCTGGGTTGGGGGTCGGCACACGAGTCAGCGGGGGAAAGTGAACGAGTAGGTGGGGGGAAATCCTGCACTCTTATTTCCCGAAGATGTTTTCTGTTTCTCGTTGATATTCTTCCACTACCATCTAGTTTTATGACATATTGGCGGTCTCCTTTAATTTCAACGACTTTTGCAATACGATCCCAGGCCTTAGAGACGACATTTTGCACTGCTACTGTGGTACCCGCTTGCAAGGGGCGGAGTCTCTTTGCACTAGAATCATGACGGAACTTGACATTTCTCAGGTGTTTACCCATCTTCTCCTCTCTGTCTATCATAATGTCTGCCCACTGTTCTGTTATCTTGTGATAGCTTTTAATCATGGGGACCGAGTCCCTGAGTTGTCGTCCCATGGCTAATTGTGCCGGCGATTTATCGATGTCTCTTAGGGGCGTATTTCTATATTGCAAAATGGCTCTTGCAAAACTATCTGTGTCGAGGCTTCCGTCGCTTCTTGTGTTATCTTGAATGGTTCTCTTTGCTGTCCGTACTGCTGCCTCTGCCCTTCCGTTGGATTGGGGGTAATGGGCTGAGGATATTCTCATCCTAACCCCCCATTTCTGTAGGAAACTAGCCATCTCAGTGCTTACCAAATTGGTGCCACCATCGAGGGAGATTTCTTCCGGGGCGCCCCACTGCATGAAGTATCGTCGGAAGAGGGGAATCAACTTAGCAGAAGTGGCACCATTTGGAAAGAAGGCAATTTCCAGCCAACCAGTAAGCCTATCTGCATATACCAGATATTGTTTTCCACACATTTGAAACATATCCGTGACCGTTTGTTGAAAAGGATATTCAGGGGGTGGGGTAGGCAATAGCGGTTCCCTTTGTTGGGACGGAGCGATGACGTCACATGTTCTGCACTGCATCCTCTTGAGTTTCAGTTGACCCTCCATCCCAGGCCAATACACAGCCTGTCGTGCCCTACGAATCATTGAATCAGAACTTTGGTGGCCTGAGTGTAGGTTAGAGACAACTTGGTCTCGTAGTGACACAGGTATTGCCAGACGTATGTGCCCGTCATCGTATGAATACACCACCAGTTCGTCCACGATGCCAAGTCGATCCCGTACACTAAAATACGGCTTTATGCTGGAGTCGACTAGATTTCTCGATACCGGCCAAGAACCTGCGGCTACCATACTCTTCAGTAGCTGATATTCCACATCGCTTTCAGCAGACCTTTTAACAGAATTCCAGTCGAGGGTTATGACGTCATCACTCAGCGACGTCATCAGTGCTGCAACACATGAATTCTCAACTTCCTCCCCCATCTCACGGTCACTCGCATTTATTGGGCTTCTGATTACTGGGTATCTCGAAAGAGTATCGGCTGCTGAGTTTTTCTTCCCAGGGATGTATTTTACTGTGAAACTGTATTGTAATGTTTTTTCCTTTAATCGAAGCAAACGAGGATTTGCAATGTCTTTCAATTCTCTGTCCCCAAACACTTTGACTAGCGGACGGTGGTCAGTAACAAGGATAATATTGGGACACCCCAGTAAGAATAATCTAGCTTTTTGAAAGCACCATACCACGGCGGAAGCCTCTCCTTCAACGACTGCATAATTAACTTCTGCCGAGGTTAAATGTCTGCTTCCACAGAGGGCAAGCTTCCACCCCCCTTTGCAACAAAATGGGACTTTATCCTCTTCGCAACTGCAATGTTGTTGTAACACCAGAAATCCCATCCCATCACGCGACCAGTCAGTGATTACTGCAGTTCGCCTGGATTTATCATAGTAGGCCAATCCATCCCCAATCAGATTGCATAAAATTTCTTTAGTTTTTTCGAACGCATCCTGTAACATTTCATCCCAGTATACCTTTCGACTAGTAGACTTTTTTAGGAGGTCTCGAAAGGGTTCCATTAGTTGAGAGGTAGCAACAAATGGGGCCAATTGGTTTACGAGGCCAAACCAAGATCTTATGTCAGTGATGGTTGGTTGATTTGGCATTGGGAAGTTCTTGATTGCAGACAACTTTTCCTCACCTGGCTTGAAATTGTCCCAACCTAATTCATAACCCACAAAGTCTACCTCGCGTTGGCAAAATTGAAATTTTTCAGGATTGAGGGTAACTCCGTTCTCTTCACATACTTGCAAAAAACTTATCGTATGATAGAACGCTCCTTCCACAGTATCATCATAAAGGAGAACATCATCAACACATTTAGATTTTCTCGGAATGTCCGCTATTACATCATCAAAGCGCTTTGAGTATGCATCCGAGGCAGACACATGTCCCATTGGGGTCCTACAATACTGGTATCTACCCCATGGGGATATGAAGGTAGTCAGGTGCCGACTTTCTTCATCTAGTTCCACTTGGTGGAAACCAGAATAGGCATCTATTACAGTTTTGTATGAACGTACAGGTACACCGGATGCCATGTCGAACGGGGCAAAAGTGTGATGAGTTTCTCTTTTGCAAAATTTGTTTAGCCTTTGGTAATCCACTGTTCTTCTTGGGTTTCCATTCCTTTTAGCCACTACCACCATTCGCGCACACCAATCGGTTGCAGTTCCTGTAGGAACGGGGCGGATTATTCCCAGTTTTACATCGTCGTCCAGCTGTTTTTTTACCTCTTGCTCCCAATGTTTGGGAATTGGAATTGGCGTATGGCATGCGTATGGGACTGCATCAGGGAGAAGGTGGATATGGTGTGGCTTTCCCTTCATTACCGGTAAAGGATTCCGTTTAGTATTGAATACCGTACCAGAGAAACGCTCCAAAATCCACCTTTTGAGCTTAGGTACGTTGGCCTCCTGAGAGGAGAACGGCAACTCTATGACGTCATGGTTGTTGCTCACATCACTGGTGACGTCATTGACATCCACACTATTGGGCCGTTCCCTACCAATATTATTTACTGATATCCCGTCTACCTTAACATGATGGGGAAAGTTCGCATCCACTAATCCTAAACACTTACATACATCTATAGATAGGTATAGCCTAGAGACACCGCACACTACTAACACCTCTATATTTAGAGCAATATTTCTACATAATGTTATTGTACAACGCACACTACCCAGTACTCTCATGGGTTTTTCGGCTGCGTGATTGACCCTGGCGTTCGAACGATGCAACTGTTTCACGTTCAGTCCTAATTGATGCAAAACCTTTTCCCCCATAATACAAACTTCAGCCCCAGTATCGGCAATAGCATCAATAAATGCCTCATACATTGGTACATCACGCCTCATTTTATGTTCAATTTTTACGCGTACATACGGTAGTTTTCCCGACAATGCTGTCACCTGCTGGACCCCACAATGTTGCACTAATGTGCATGCCGTCACTGACATAGTGTCGTCATCATGGTCGACTTCAATGCCTGCTGCCTTGTTATTCGCACGTTTTTTTCTGCAATATCTAGCTAAATGACCCTTTATACCACAGTTGTGGCAACACACTTCATTTGCATAACAGCTAGATTTATTTTTCTCATGAATGCGCCCACAATTATCACATCTCTTACCTGACATGAGCAGCTTACTATCCTTCTGTCGACGAAAGTTCGATTTTACTGCCGCCACATCACTATGTTCTATTTCATTACTATTATAGGGCAGCAATTCCTTCCCCACCTTGGCGGTAATGAGTTTCTGGTTAAATTTGTTTGCCCCACTGTCCCTTTCAGCTGCCTCATATATTTCACACTTCTGTAGAATTTTGGCGACACTGTTATACTTCTCGTAGTCCTGGAGTATTTCTTGTTTCAATCCACAGTTATTTAAACCACTGGCTAACCTGTGGGTCAGCATATAGTCACTCATGTCATTTTGGCACTGAGGGCAGCGGAAAGCACAATCTAAAGCCAATTCCTGACACCGATGTACATATGTCTTCGCAGGTTCCATAGGCCCTTGCTGTGCACTAAAAAATTTATCCCACAGAATTGCACGATTTACAGACTTTTGAGTCACTTCTTGGACGGCATCCAATGCCTGATGTAAAGAAAGGGCTTTCCATTCATCGGCCGTATAACAGGCGTCCAATGCCCTTTGCAACTGATCATCGCAGTTCAAACGAATGCTCAGCACAGCATCTTCAGTTGCAACCCTGCCAATTTGGAACCAATCTGTCATTGACCTACGCCACTTCCTAAATGCTCCTTGTGACATTTCGTACGAACATTTGTCGGGCATAATTGCCCTCATACCTGAGGGGGCACCACTGCTCTGTCGCTGCTGCAAGAAAAGGTTTGCCATTGCATTTAGAAGGTCCTCATTCCCACCATTGATGCGGCCACGTGCAGCCCGTCGAAGGGTCCCTCTTCTTGGTGTTGTTGAGTATCTTGCACCCAACATCTTGAAGGCTTCACTGCAATCCTACTCACTGCGCCATGTATGCAGGTTGGGTATACTCAAACACGAGCAATGTGCAATAGTTATGTATTCACAATTCAATACATGGTGAGCAGCAATGCAATAACAATGTTGAGGGCACGCTTGCTCCAGCTAGACTGCCCCAGATTCAATATCTCCCGCCTTTAATAGATTATGGCGGGAATACAAATAACTTTCAAAGTGCATTATATGTAAACATCCTACAATATAGACATGCAACTTACTTGAAGTTAAGCACGCAGTGACAGCGCGGACTCCTTCTCAGCTGGGTCCAGATTGTCCAGGACCTACTTCATTGACTTTTCTTTAGTTTTACAGTAAGTACATTATAGATTTTATTACAGACAGCTGTTCATTACAGTACATATGTCGAAGCATTACAACATTACAATGAAACATGTTTTCCAGCTTTGAAGGATATTCATTGTAACTAACACTTCACTAGTAAACTGTATCCTTTTATAAATATTGAAAATACGGGACAAAATTCGTCCAGGGGAAGGTCGATACAGGATACGGGACAAATGTCATAAATATGGGACAATCCCTTCAAACATGGGATGTCTGGTCATCCTGGTTGCAATATGATACAGAAAATTGGATGGACAGTGAGATGAAAGTGGGAAGCTAAAATACTTCTACAAAGATTCTCAAATTTATAGTAGACCCATCTAATATTATTATTATTACTTGCAAAGCTGCAACCCTAGTTGGAAATGCAGGATGCTATAAGCCAAAGGGATCCAAAAGAGAAAATAGCTCAATGAAGAAAGGAAATAAACTAAAAGAGAAATAATGGTTCAACAAAAAATATATTAAGAACAATAATATTAAAATAGATCTTCAATTTATAGACTATAAATACTTAAAAAAAAAAAATTATATTTTAATTATAAAATAAATTTTTGAATATACTTACCCGGTGAATATATAATAGCTGCAACTCTGCGGCTCGACAGAAAACACACTCAAAAAACTCGCGAGCGATCGCTATGAAGGTTGCGGGTGTGCCCACCAGCGCCAACTGTCGGCCAGATACCACTCTTGTATGTAAACAAAACCTTCAATTCTTCTCGTCCCGCTGCGTCTCTATTGGGGAGGAAGGGAGGGTCATTTAATTTATATATTCACCGGGTAAGTATATTCAAAAATTTATTTTATAATTAAAATATCATTTTTAAATATTTAACTTAGCCGGTGAATATATAATAGCTGATTCACACCCAAGGAGGTGGGTAGAGACCAGAGTTAATTATGTTTACAGCGTATAAGCTAAGAGTTTTTCATTTTGACAGTTATCAATATAACAAAACCAAAATAAATAGGTACCTGGTAAGGAAGTTGACTTAGACGATTACTCTGCCTTGTAAGTCTGTCTTCCTCACGGAGCCCAGTGATCCTCTTAGGATGCTGACAGACTCCCAGGAGCTGAAGTATCAAGGGCTGCAACCCATACAACAGGACCTCATCAAACCCCTAATCTGGGCGCTCTCAAGAAATGACTTTGACCACCCGCCAAATCAACCAGGATGCGAAAGGCTTCTTAGCCTTCCGAACAACCCATAAAAACAATACTAAAAACATTTCAAGAGACAGATTAAAAGGATATGGAATTAGGGAAGTGTAGTGGTTGAACCCTCACCCACTACTGCACTCGCTGCTACGAATGGACCCAGTGTGTAGCAGTCCTCGTAAAGAGTCTGAACATCTTTCAAGTAAAATGACGCGAACACTGACTTGCTTCTCCAAAAGGTCGCGTCCATGATACTTTGCAGAGATCTATTTTGCTTGAAGGCCACGGAAGTTGCTAGAGCTCTAATCTCGTGCGTCTTAACCTTAAGCAAAGATCGGTCTTCCTCACTCAAGTGGGAATGAGCTTCTCGTATTAAAAATCTGATAAAATATGACAAAGCATTCTTTGACATAGGTAAGGATGGTTTCTTAACCGAACACCATAACGCTTCAGATTTACCTCGTAAAGGCTTAGTACGAGCTAAATAGAACTTAAGAGCTCTAACGGGGCATAATACTCTCTCTAGTTCGTTGCCTACGATCTCTGATAAGCTAGGAATATCAAAAGATTTAGGCCAAGGACGAGAAGGCAGTTCATTCTTGGCCAGGAAACCAAGTTGAAGAGAACAAGTGGCTTTTTCTGTCGAAAAACCGATGTTCTTGCTGAAGGCATGAAGCTCACTGACTCTTTTAGCCGAGGCCAAGCACACCAGGAAAAGAGTCTTAAGAGTGAGATCCTTCAGGGAGGCTGAATGTAAAGGCTCAAACCTGTCTGACATGAGGAACCTTAGGACCACGTCTAAGTTCCATCCAGGTGTAGCCAAACGACGTTCCTTAGAGGTCTCAAAAGACTTAAGGAGATCTTGTAGATCTTTATTGTTGGAAAGATCTAAGCCTCTATGCCGGAAGACCGAAGCCAACATGCTCCTGTAGCCCTTGATCGTGGGAGCTGAAAGGGAGCGAACTCTTCTCAGGTATAAGAGAAAATCAGCGATTTGGGCTACAGAGGTACTGGACGAGGATACAGATACTGACTTGCACCAGTCTCGGAAGATTTCCCACTTCGATTGGTAAACTCTAATGGTAGAAGCTCTCCTCGCTCTTGCAATCGCACTGGCTGCCTCCTTCGAAAAGCCTCTAGCTCTAGAGAGTCTTTCGATAGTCTGAAGGCAGTCAGACGAAGAGCGTGGAGGCTTTGGTGTACCTTCTTTACGTGGGGCTGACGTAATAGGTCTACTCTTAGAGGAAGACTTCTTGGAAAGTCTACCAGCCATCGAAGTACCTCGGTGAACCATTCTCTCGCGGGCCAGAGGGGAGCAACTAACGTCAACCTTGTCCCTTCGTGAGAGGCGAATTTCTGCAGTACCTTGTTGACAATCTTGAATGGTGGGAATGCGTATAGGTCTAGGTGAGACCAATCTAGGAGAAAGGCGTCTATATGTACTGCTGCTGGGTCTGGGACTGGAGAGCAATAGATTGGAAGCCTCTTGGTCATCGAGGTTGCAAAGAGGTCTATGGTGGGTTGACCCCAAGTCGCCCAAAGCCTCTTGCACACATCCATGTGGAGGGTCCATTCGGTAGGAATTACCTGACCTCTCCGACTGAGGCAATCTGCTAGAACGTTCAAGTTGCCCTGGATAAACCTCGTTACCAGGGAGATGCCTCGATCTCTTGACCAGATGAGCAGGTCCCTTGCGATCTCGTACAGTGTCAGGGAGTGGGTGCCTCCTTGTTTGGAAATGTACGCCAAGGCTGTGGTGTTGTCCGAGTTGATCTCCACCACTTTGTCTTGAAGGAGACTCTCGAAGCTCATCAAGGCCAGGTGAACTGCCAAAAGCTCCTTGCCGTTGATGTGCATGCTCCTCTGACTTGCGGTCCACAGACCTGAGCATTCCCGACCGTCCAGTGTCGCACCCCAACCCAAATCCGATGCGTCTGAGAATAGAACGTGGTTTGGTTTCTGAACTGCTAGGGGAAGTCCCTCTCGTAGACTGATATTGTCTTTCCACCAATTCAGGCAAGTCTTTACTGTTTCGGAAATCGGGATCGAGACCGCCTCTAGCGTCTTGTCCTTTTTCCAGTGAAAAGCTAGATGGAATTGTAGAGGTCGGAGGTGTAGCCTTCCTAGCGAGACAAACTGCTCCAGGGATGATAGAGTTCCTACTAGACTCATCCAATTCCTGACTGAGCAACGTTCTCTCTTCAACATCCTTTGGATTACGAGCAGGGATTGATCTAATCTGGGGGCAGACGGAAAAGCCCGAAAAACTGGACTGCGAATCTCCATCCCTAAATACAGTATAGTTTGGGATGGGATCAGCTGGGACTTTTCCAAGTTGACCAGAAGTCCCAATTCCTTGGTCAGATCCAATGTCCAATTGAGATCCTTCAGACAGCGATGACTGGACGAGGCTCTGAGAAGCCAGTCGTCCAAATAAAGGGAGGCTCGGATACCCGATAAATGGAGGAATTTTGCCACATTCCTCATAAGCCTCGTAAACACGAGAGGAGCAGGACTTAGGCCAAAGCACAGGGCCTGAAACTGGTACACCACATTGTCGAACACAAATCTCAGAAAAGGTTGGGAATCTGAGTGAATGGGGATGTGGAAGTAAGCGTCTCTTAGGTCGAGAGAGACCATCCAGTCTCCCTTTCTGACCGCTGCTAAGACTGACTTCGTGGTCTCCATGGTGAACTTTGTCTTTGTGACAAAGACGTTCAGAGCACTGACGTCTAGCACCGGTCTCTAACCTCCTGTCTTCTTCGGTACTAGGAAGAGACAGTTGTAAAACCCCGGTGATTGAAGGTCCGAGACTTTGACCACCGCTCCCTTCTCTAGCAAAAAAGACACTTCTAGTTTCAGGGCTTGTCTCTTTGCTTCCTCTCGGTACCTGGGAGAGAGATCGATGGGGGAAGTCGCTAGAGGAGGTTTGCGTACAAATGGGATTTTGTACCCCTCTCTGAGCAACCTCACAGACTGTTGATCTGCGCCTCTCTTCTCCCAGGCTCGCCAGAAGTTCTTGAGTCTGGCACCTACTGCTGTCTGAAGCTGCGGGCAGTCAGACTCTGCCACGCGAGGACTTGGCTCCTTTCCTCTTTCCTCTCTTTCCTTCGGCACGAGTACTTCCCCTGCTGGGGGCTCTGCCACGAAAGGGCGGAATAAACCTGGACGCTGGAGTGTCTATCCTAGGTCTAGCAGAAAAGGCAGACAAAGGGGTCCCTTTGCGAGCCGAGGACGCAACCAAGTCATGGGTGTCCTTCTGCACTAGAGACAATGCTATGTCCTTAACCAAAAGTTCAGGAAACAAGAACTTAGACAAAGGGGCAAAGAGTAGCTCAGATCGTTGACAGGGCGTCACTCCTGCTGACAGAAAAGAGCACAGAGACTCTCGTTTCTTTAGGACTCCTGAAGTAAACGAGGAGGAGAGCTCATTGGATCCATCTCGGATGGCCTTATCCATGCAGGACATAATGAGTAAGGAGACATCTCTATCGGCCGATGAGATTTTCCTACTCAAGGCTCCCAAACACCAGTCAAGGAAGTTGAAAACTTCAAACGCCCTAAAAATGCCTTTAAGTAGATGGTCAAGGTCTGAGGATGACCAACTAATCTTCGAGCGTCTCATGGCTAGGCAGCGGGGAGAGTCTACAAGACTTGAGAAGTCGCCCTGGGCAGAGGCAGGAACTCCCAAGCCGAGAACTTCTCCTGTGGCATACCAGACGCTCGATCCAGACGAGAGTTTAGATGGGGGGAAGGCAAAGGCCGTCTTCCCTAAACTCCTCTTGGTTTCCAACCAATCGCCTAACAGCCGTAAAGCTCTCTTGGATGAGCGAGAGAGAACGAGTTTTGTAAAGGCTGGCATGTCAGCAGGTACGCCTAAAACAAACTCAGACGGCGGCGAACGAGGAGCCACAGAGACAAAGTGTTCAGGAAACAACTCTTTAAAAATGAGCATGACTTTTTTAAAGTCCATAGATGGCGGAACTGCTCTAGGCTCATCAATATCTGAAGGATGATCCTCAGGCTGAGGGTCAGCAACGTCCTCATCCGAAAGTTCCTCATCTGACAACTGATGAGAAACAAGCAAAGGGGTTGGCAATGCTTGACACGCAGCGTCCGCCCGCACTGGTGCATAAGTGGCGGAGCAGGACGCAGCGTCCTGAAACTGCTTGACAGTCTGGGAACTGTCAACAACAACAGGTGCGTGAGGACGCACAGCGTCCACCCGAGACTGCTTAGACCGCCTAGGTTGTGCAGTCAAAACAACTCTAGGTTGCGGAGGTTGACGCACCGCGTCAAAACAAGTCAACTCTGATGGTTGGCGAACGTCCTGAACGTCACCAGGCGCATCAGCGAGTTGCCTAACGTCCACATGCGGCTGAAAATCCACACGAGACCGCATCGAGTGTGGTACTAACCCAACCGTTTGACGTGAGATGGCTACACCAACGTCAACAGGACGCACAACAGAACGCTTGGGTGGCTGAAGGCCAGGATCTCTATGAGATAAACGGCTAGGCTCAACGGAAACCTTATCTGCATTGTAGTCTTCCATAAGGGACGCAAGCTTAGACTGCATGTCCTGCAGTATAACCCATTTAGGGTCTACGGGAACGGGTGCGGTAACAGACGGGGTTAGCGTCTGAGACGGCACAACTTTGCCTTGCTTAGGCGGCGAGCAGTCATCCGATGACAGCAACGGGTCCGAACTGTCCCAATGACTACATCCAGGACGTTGGACCTGTCCTGAAGGGACCGACTTCCGTTTAAGAGGCCTAGAAACCTTGCTCCATGGTTTCTTGCGTGAAAAGCCTTCGGAAGACGAGGTAAAAATGGGCTCTCTCGTCTTATGGTAGGGGCGATCTTGACGAGATACGCCTGATACCATAGAGGGAACGTCTGTTCGCTGATCAAGGCCTCTCGAACCCATAAGTCGTACGACATTGCTTCTCCCCTGGGCTTGGGAGCTTGCAAGAGGTCCCGGACTAGGTGAATGACAGGCACGAACAGACGAACCCTCGGTCGCAACACTGTTCACAACACTTTGCGCACTAATCACTTTCCCACTTTCCGCCGTGGCACTATGGCACTTAAGTTCCTTCACGTCAGCCATGAGTTGATTACGGTCACTTGCTAACGCTTCAACTCTCTCCCCCAAGGCATGAATAGCACGTAACATGTCTTGCATAGACGGTTCCTGAGTGCTAGAAGGGGGGTTAGGAACAACCACTACAGGGGAAGGATTAGGTTCAGGGGTATGTGGAGAGGAAAAATCTACGGACCTAGATGAACTTCTCCTTACCCTATCTCTCTCTAGTCTACGTGCATATTTATCGTATTCGAGCCAATCGAATTCCGAAAGGCCCACGCATTCCTCACACCGATCTCCCAATTGACAGGTTTTACCCCGACAATTGGAACAAACAGTATGTGGGTCGAGAGAAGCCTTTGGAAGACGCCTATTACAGTCCCTAGCATTACACTTTCGAAATCTAGGTACTTGAGAAGGGTCAGCCATTTTGAATTAGTCAAAGAAAATTCCAAAAACAATCCAAGTCATCAACAAATAATCCGATTCAATAAAGAGTTCAAGAGTTTATGTTGAGGAAAACACCTGTACTGCGAAAGCTCAAACCAAAATAAAGTACTTCACCAAATATGATGGGAAAACTCCAGGTTCTACAGCGAGTATGAATACGTCTTGTCGTCAACGTCGACAGAGAAGAATTGAAGGTTTTGTTTACATACAAGAGTGGTATCTGGCCGACAGTTGGCGCTGGTGGGCACACCCGCAACCTTCATAGCGATCGCTCGCGAGTTTTTTGAGTGTGTTTTCTGTCGAGCCGCAGAGTTGCAGCTATTATATATTCACCGGCTAAGTTAAATATTTAAAAAGCAAGTGAAAGAGAAATAAGATCGAAATATATGCCTAAGTGTACCCTCAAGCAAGAGACAGTGGAAGACCATAGTACAGAGGCTTTGGCACTATCCAAGATTAGAGAACAATGTTTTGATTTTGAAGTGTCTTTCTCATAGAAGAGCTAGGTCTACTTTTGCACCATACTGATTCTGTAATACTTATAGGTCTATCCTTCACATTCCATAAATCTTCAACACGCTTATTCAAACACAAAATTCATTATTAATACAGTACATCTCTTGATATTAGTATTTTATCTTAAAATCCATTTGCCTATCAACCTTCCTTTCAGCAACTGCTTTCCTGTTGAACATCTCTTCAATTTCTTAAAACAGATTTAATGATGTACTTGCAATTATTTAAAGGAAAAAAAGGAATATATTCATCCAAATATACTTCTCAATACTTTCTACGACACCACCTAAGCTATCATGAAATACACTCTAGTGGACAGATGAATATTTTTGCAACCGCCCAGAGTAAATTATTATTCGTTGTCAGTCCATTCAGATCAAAACCCTTTTCCGTTCATGCGACCATAATTGCTTTATAGAAAATCAATTTAAATTTCTAATGCAATTTTCAATTTCTTTTCATCTTTATTCCTTTTTTCAATATTGCTAAGAAACGTCAACTCAAGTAGGTTGGTACATTTCGCCATTGCTCTCTGGCCAAAAGTCATGAGACTGATAGCAATTCTGTCATGCCAGGGACAACCACTGTGTAAAACCTGTCACTATAGAATTTTCTTTTCCACTGTTATCCCTACATTAAGGAGTTGGTTGCATGATGCATCCTCTCCTATGTCTTCTTCTCTCCATATCATCCTTCACCTTATCTCGCCCTCTAATTCTCTGCCTCCCTCCTCGTTTTCTCCCCGTACAAGTTCCTTCCAAGGCCTCCACACTCCCGTCCTACCATTCATCTTCAACACGTCCACACCATCACAGCCGTGACATTCTTCTCACCTCTGTAATCTTCACTTTGCCTGTCATTCTTCCTATTCACCATTTTCCCATCTTGCAAGCAGCGATATTACCGTATAACATACATACATACATACATATACCAGGGCACTTCCCCCAATTTTGGGGGGTAGCCGACATCAACAAAGAAACAAAAACAAAAAGGGGACCTCTACTCTCTACGTTCCTCCCAGCCTAACCAGGGACTCAGCCGAGTTCAGCTGCGTTATCCCTGCGTGTCGTAAGAGGCGACTAAAAGGGACGGGACGAGGGGGCTAGGAACCTCCTCTCCTGTACCTACATCCTGTGAGACATCGACATTACTGTATAAACCAAATATAAACCTTACAATACAATTGAGCATACGCTTCACATGGGAAATAAAAAGCCTTTGTATTATCTTTATCTATTTTCAATACAAATGCAAAATAAATACTATTGCATGAGTAGTTCTACAGTTTAAGAAATTTTCTTAGTACTCATACTAATGAATATAACCCTTTGTGAGCCAGTCCTAAAATTTTATGAGATCAGATTATAGTATCATTTGATTGTAATCCATTACAAAAATAGAGCCTTTTTCAAAGCTATAAAGCACTAAAAAGACATAAACGGTAGCTATGTTACAACGATAAAAAACAAAATATTTTCAGCATCAATCAATAATCATGCTTGATATTTTTCAATTAATCAATTGTTATGTGAGATAACCACAGTACAAGCCTTCAATGTCTCTTTTTTTACTATACCTATTTGAATACCATCCTATTGTACTTTGAAATAAATGATACTTTAACATGATTATTGATACCGACAAATGAGTCTCTGGACTACAAAACTGCCATGGATTGCATTGTAATACTACAAAAGTTGGAATGGAGTGAAAGAGAAAAGGATTCTGGGGGATTTTAAGTTTGCTGTGATTTCAGTTTACCATAAAAAAAGTTGTGCCATGAAATAGTGACAAAAGAAACCTAAAATGTTTTTTAATCTGAAGGGTCAACTCTGTATACTGTGGTACATCAACTATAGTCAATTCCTTTTAGTGAGGCAAATTTGCACAGACTCACATGGGTGCCCTTTTAGCTTGGAAAAGTTTCCTAAGAGCTGATTGCTGATTGGTCGGAAGTATTTTTGTCCTACCAATCAGCAATTATGAAACTTTTCCGAGCTAAAAGGGCACCCCTATGTCGGTACAATTCTGCCTCACTAAAGAGAATTGATTATAGATGCATAACCTTAATTATGCAAAAAGACAATGTGAATGCAGTATACATATGTGAATTAATATGTATCTTAAAATTTTCGTCATTGATACATTTCTCCTCACCAGTTGAAATTCTCAACTCTTACAGGCTGGTGACATGAGACTGAAATCAAAAGGACCAAATATTAACTGGAATCGAGATTTGTAGTAAATTTTCCATCATGACTCCAAAAATGTTACACAACCAATATAAAAAAAAATATAAATAAAAACAGAGATCATGGAAGCAACAAGAAAATGACAACTATGAAATAGGAAAAAACAGATTTTGGTAAATACCAAACTTTATATTTACCTTTTTTTTTGTATTTTCCAATACCTTTCAAAGAAACCTCTGTAAAATATCATTTGTTGATGCAATTCAGTTTCAAAGACTTTTATTATATCACTGAATTCATCTTAAAAGACATTTTGAGACATGATATTTGGCAGGTTAACCAGACGTAATTTGAGCCCATCATGTGGATAGCAAAAACATACCCTGCTGGGTACCTATATAGAATAACCTTCAAGATGCTTATTCTTATTCCCTTGTTAAATAATAAGTATGATAAACAAGATTATTCCCAACTGCTATTTTTCAAGCAGATCTGAAATTTCTATTAAACAAAGGACTACAGCAGTGAAGCAATCTTTTATATGAAAAAAAAAAATCTCAAGCCCCTTTGATTTTTTGTGATTTAAAGTAAAACAATAATTAAACAAATTATAGTTTCAATAAAGATAATAAAAACAATTTGAAAGATCAAAAGACTAATTTGTACCAAATACTCTCACTGAAAGTTTTCATCCTTAATAAATACTTAAAGTTATGAGATGGAAGGAATTGATTTAAATATCTTCTATAAAACAAGCAGATGGCGTATGAACAATGAAACCTTTGATTTTGTCGACAAGTGTTTGATTCTGGTATCGCCATAAAGGTAAGCACAATTTTTATCAAAAGAATGTGTCAAGAATTAATCTGGTAAGCACAATTTTTATCAAAAGAATGTGTCAAGAATTAATCTGGTAAGCAGAATTTTTATCAAAAGAATGTGTCAAGAATTAATTTTATGGCAGGGACCATATGAGATGATTTCTTTAATAAACACTTTGGTTAATTCAAAAGGAATGAATGTATTTCTAATTCTATAAAATTTGAATTGTGTAATTTAAATCTTGCAGAATCTACAATATATAAATTCTTATCCAATCGCCAGTTGATCGATTAAAGAAATAACGAACAACAGACTCTTCTCGCATAACGTTAGAAGTTTGAGAAATGTTATCATCTGAAAAATATCAACATTCACAAACTACGTCAATATCGTTAAGTCTGACTTGGTGGCAGGAAAGTGATGCCGAGATCTAAAACTTGAAACTTTAAAACAGGTACTACTTTAAAAGCACTCCTTACATGATATACTATGGCAAGTATCGAAGATTTTCGTTTGTACTCTCTCCAGTGCAAATAAATATTTCCATAATTTCTAAAAGTTATGACAAATTTTTCACCTTTCATTTCAAAAACCGATTTTTATGCTAACCCTGTGCGACTTCAGAAATTAAGCAGTAGTCATGACAATTTAAAATAATGAAACTAACCAAAAAGAACTGAAATTCAGGTAAATAAAAATAAAACTTCATAAATAACAACGCTATAAATTATAGATGAAGACTGAAATTTATTCAAGCAAATATACTGAATCTTCTTGATATGGAATTGGTTTTACTTACTGCACCGAGTTGAACTTTTAACGTAGGACCACATTCAGGGAAAATCTTATATCAAAATGCTGATGATGACGACGGTGACACACTGTACGGTATTCCAAAGCAAGCCAGAAATAGATTAAAAGTGTTTGTTCACTGTAAAACCATGAAACAGCCTTATCAAATATCTAAACCACCTTCCACCTCAGATTAAAAATCAAACAAAAAAGAAAAACACTCGAGTGACATGGATTAACAACAGAACCCTAAACATCCCATTTTTTTATATTTTTAGGGGCTGACTGGTCACAGAGGGTTACTACAAATTGAAGGATGCTAATTCACATAAAATCTCTTGTTCAGCACAACAATCTGAGTTCAAAGGAATATGCTTTCCATACCTGTGAATCTATCGCACTAAAATCCCTACCAGAGAGAAATACACTAACAGATTAGGCTGCGGTAATTTTTTTTCACGGCTCTTTATCTTCTACGTGACAAAAAATAGGTCGAGAGAGTATTGTCTAAAGGACCTGAGTAAGTGCCTACTGTGGGGTCAAATGCAAATATACCCAATAACACAACTGCATGAAGAACAGTAATATAACAGACCCAAACTTGACCAGTAATCCTTACCCTTTCTCAGTTTTATAGCTCCTTTACACAATCTCCAAAAGGTCAAAGGTTACAAATTGTACTTGTATAAAATATTTTTGCACCTGGAAGGAGAATACACAGACAAAGGATGTGATTGTAACTTGAATTTTCAACTTGAAAAGAAAAAAAAAAAAGTCAGACGCCAGTCGATTTTTTCCCTTCTTTTCAAAAACTTCAAGTTAATAAAGTGAAGAGGTGGGATCTGTATATTGTTAAAAATATATAGAATACATATATATATTCAATGTCAATGAAAAAAATATTCTTGAAAATCTCAAAATGATCAACTGAAAACAACGGCTATCTCCATCTAGATATTTTGCAGTTCACCATCTTGTACTTTTAAAGATGCACATTAAGAAAGATATATAAACTTCCTGCTGATTCACTATCTTCCAGCGACACCATAAACAAGCAATGCTCTAATTGTGACATCTGTGTGTACCACTATACAATGAACCCCTGATCTAAACCGCTACGGAAGAAACTGTTGAAGAGAAATTGTTTCACCAAGGCCTCCGGAGCTCTTCTACAAAATGAGGATAAACAAACTAAAAGCAGAACGGTGTTTACGGGTAGCTTTCATGAAGCACGAGTCTAGAAATGATATCTACTTGAAAGTAAGTTGTACATAACAGGAAAAAAAAATTTAAATCTTTGTAAACAAAGGCAATGAGATGTAAACGAGCAAAATTGCCTCTCTATGCAACGTCTACACGATGGTAATTTCACCCACGGTACATTTTCAATGATGTTATATATCAATTTCAATGAATAGTACACACGCGTTAATTATTTTACAGCGTACGTTAACCACTAACAAGTTTAAGGCTATCAAAGTGACCTCTTAAATGCCAAATCTGATGAAAACAACAGCTAGCCAGCTACCGGCAAACACAAGCACAACAATGACTGAGATGCCTTGAGCATCACCTGTCTTCTACTAATAAAAATAACATAGGTTATATTTCAAGAGGGAAACATACTTAAGCTTCTTTGCTAGTCTAAATATGAACACTTAAGATAATAAAGCTATCTATAGCTAATTTTGATGATGACAACAAATCGCTGAGCTGTTGCATTTCAATCCAATCTGCTGAAAAAAAAACTAAATTGACAACAGAAATGAAAAAATAAAATACTGGACCAACGGCACTCATAAGAAACACTATACTACTATTACATAAAAAACTTGAACATAGCCACAAAAAAAAATTTCTGTTCTTTGAAATAACAATAACCTATAAAATGCTTACGATACTTATAAATAGTAACTTCCTGTGAATCAAAGTATCATAAGAGCATAATATCATTGATGTATGAAATTTACCTCAACTATTTCATAATTTCACATCATGTTAAGTGAAATGTTACACTAAAAACTCAGAAAAAAAATTCTGATTTAAACACAGTATTAACATTATACATCTGCTTAAAAGAGGCAACTCATATCTGGCTCTCCACAGCACCTACATTCTCAGCTCCCTGTTAAGTAAAATCATAATTATTTCTCCTTCAAGAAACATTATACCAACAAATTCTTCAATGTAAATAAAGAGGCTCTACAGTAGCTCTCTTTCTTTCCTTGGAAAACATAAACAGCATGCATCTAAATTTCTCCAATTCTGGTGTGTTGAAGCTTAAAATGTCCCCATCACTACTTTATTCAACTCATCCTGCATCCCTACAACCCTTCCTTACACTTGTTCATTGCATTATTCCAAGAAAGACAGTAACCAAAAAAAAAAAAAACATTATTTCCTCATACTGCAGTAAGAATAGTACAAAAAAGTTTAAATTTCAAACCAAATGGTTTGTCCTGGCAAGAATGAGGTCCATGGTGTGCAGTGGCACATTGCTATTTCCTACCTTAACATAATTTTTTCATACGATGATGAAAAAACCAAGAAAGACTCAACACAGGAAAAAGTTTTATAGCTGTGGAAGCTGTTCGACCGGCGTGAAAAACTTGAAATCCTCTGGGAAAAGATCTTTAGCTTTTGGGTACATCAGTTTGTAGGATTGTCTGATGGTTACATCAGCAACACCTGCTATGTCACCAATTTCCTTCTGAGTTTTCTTGTCTTCTGAGGCCTGAAATGTAAGGAAAAACAAGACTTATGAATTTGAAATATATGACCAAATATATGAACACTGAGATTACCAAACAATTCTTCTTCACCCGAGTGGTTACTGCACTATCCATTGTTCAGTGGCCACTTTCCTCTATATAAGGCTAGAAAAGACTCTTTAGCTAAGGTAGGCAGTTCTTCTAGAAGGACACTCCAAAATCAAACCATTCTTCACTATTCCTGGGTATTGCCACAGCCTCTGTACCATGGTCTTCTACTGTCTTGAGTTAGAGTTCTCTTGCTTGAGGGTACACTCGGGCTCACTATTCTATCTTATTTCTCCTCCTCTTGTTTTGTTAAAGTTTTAATAGTTTACATAGGAGATATTTTAATGTTGTTACTCTTAAAATATTGTATTTTTCCTTGTTTCCCTTCCTCACTGGGCTATTTTCCTTGTTGGAGCCGCTGGGCTTATAGCATCCTGCTTTTCCAATTAGAGTTGTAGCTTAGCAAATAATAACAAGAAATGCTGGGGTTGGGAGGTCATTTGTCATGCAAGTACAACTGGGGGGTAAAACTCTGCAGTTGCTCTAAAGAGTTAGAATCAGAACAGGTTTAACAGCAAAATGGTCGAGAGGAAGCAAGAACGGAGGTGTAAAAAATTAAAAGTCAGTATTGCCAGGGGCCAACAAGATGCTGCAAAAAAGACAAGTCGTGCATACAGTACACCCTGTGAGGTGTATTAACAGAACTAACCTCCCTCTACAGGAAGAGGAGCAATGATTAAAATTTGAAGTTTAAGATTCTATAAAAAGAGAATGCTAACTTGCATCTAGTGTAGGCATGTTTTTCTAAAGTTATGGATACTTCCATGTATGTGGTCAAAACAAACATTTCAATCTATCTGAAGCTGAAACACTCATATATAATAAGAATTATACACATTATTATTATTATTACTAGCCAAGCTACAACCCTAGTTGGAAAAGCAAGATGCTATAAGCCCAAGGGCTCCAACAGGGAAAAATAGCCCAGTGAGGAAAGGAAATAAGGAAATAAATAAATGATGAGAATAAATTAACAATATATCATTCTAAAAACAGTAACAGCGTCAAACAGATATGTCCTATATAAACTATTAACAATGTCAAAAACAGATATGTCATATATAAACAATAAAAACTCATGTCAGCCTGGTCAACAAATCTAGTTTATAAAGTGATATTTATTTTAATATTGTTGCTCTTCTTAAAAATATTTTATTTTTCCTCGTTCCCTTTCCTAACTGAGCTATTTTCCCTGTTGGAGCCCTCTGTGCTTATAGCATCCTGCTTTTCCAACTAGAGTTGTAGCTTAGCAAGTAATAATAATAAGAGGAAACGATACTTTGGTCACATACACCCCGTTTCTTCTACTATGCAGTACATGAAATTGAGGTGAAAGGCAAAACCTTGCTATTCGTGATAGTAAAAGAACAGAGGAATATATCATTCACATAGATACAGAATAATGAATCATAATTTACTGACTCATTTTTCTCCAATGACTAATGTAGCATGAAAGAATAATATACCACAGATGTTACCATGATCATAAAATTACAATATTCCACAGCTGAGAGAAGCCCAGGTGTTACCATAATGAGGATATGATCTCGAAACAAGTTTATCGTACATTCAATAAAGGCAGATAACATCACAAACTGACTTTCAATGTACTCAGAAGATTTATGATGCTTCAGCTACTAAAACATTCCCCACTAGTTTTGAGTATAATAACTCAGTTTTAATCGATTAAACCTCGTAATGAAAATCAGAAAAACAAATTTAATCTAAAAAAATTAAGAATTAACAGCTGAATGACATGATTTTTTTACTAGCCAAATTCCCAAGAATTTAGCAAATCAATTATTGGTCTTTTGATGAGCAATAACAATTTTATAGGGGGAAGGTTTTCTCCAAAGCCGTGTCTAAAAATGCTGCGATCTGATTTTGAAAACTACCGTATACTTCGCCATACAAGACAACCGTTAGATGAGATGAAGACGAAAATTAGGGCAAATTTGAATGAATTTAAGTCATCTTTTATACAAGATAATTGCTAAATTACAAAACCATTTGTGTATAGGTTAGATTTTGCACTAACAAAACTCACAAAATATTGGTTTTGTACTGATTATATTTTTTTAAGGAAATAAAGGCGATTTTATATAATTTTTTTCCTAAGCACGCCACCTAAAGGGAAACCATTGTTTTGTTTACTCTATTGCCGATCATAATGAACACACACACTCATCCAAGTGATAGCTAATGATATGAATAGCTTTTAGTAATGATGTTATTACAAAAATTACAAATTCGGAGACAATTTGTATTTTTCCCTAACGCATAGAAACCTGTAGTTACTGTACCCTTAGAAATTCTTACAAAACAGGAAAACCATTCTGTTTGTGTTCAGTCAACAATAATAAACTATCGCTAATGACAGTATCTTCTTCTTCTTTGTCTACATCTTTTCCCACTTCTATGTGGGGTCGATGTTTCTGGTCAGCTTTCCCCATCTACCTCTGTCCCACACCTCATCACCGGTTAATCCCTTTGATCGAAGGTCATCTTTGATACAGTACAATTTATGATAATTTTACTACCCACATTAACAATACCATGAACATTATTGATAGGGTAGAGATCTATAAAGGTTGCTGAGAATGCAACCATAACTCGATGTTTTCAATTCCTTAGCTGGACTCGCACGGATGAAAGTTGATTTCATTGTTATCAAAATTTTTGTTCAAATAGGTTATCATGAACATATGCCAATATGTACAGTAAATATGCTTTGGTTACCTTTATTTTCAGTTATCATAGTCAGGCCTGGGCTTGCCTATCAATAAGCATCACTTGGAATTCAAGGTGTGATTTTCAGAAAGATTGTATGAGACTAACTCCAATTCTCAGGGGGTGAACCTGAGGATTTAAGGGTCATTGTATATGTGGCAATATTTGTTACTACATTTGCACTTTAAACTCACTCCCCTCAGTATAGCACACTCGACAGTGAAGCTTACCACCCTTCAAAAAAAAAAAAAAAAAAAAAAAATGAAAAAAAATAAATAAATAAGAAGATCTCTACCTGAGATGCCATATAAATGGCTGCTGCAGCTACAGAGATCGGTGATCTTCCAGGAACGATGTCCAAGTCAACGGCTTTTCTTGCTATGTGAGTCGCACCCTTTTGGACTGAAGCCGGCAGACCCAAGTTGGAGCAAAATCTGGACATGAAATCTCCAGTGGTGATGAGGTCAACCTGGGTTTCCAAAGCCTTCAAAATCAGCTTGAAGCAGCGACCAATTTCTTTCTTGCTAATTTTACTCACGGCACAAATTTCCTGAAATATTGGGGGGGGGGGGGGAATTGACGATAAAGGAAAATTCTCAAAGGCTTGAAGAGGAAATTTCTAAATGTTCAATGCATCCTCCAAATACTTAATCTATACATATGTATATTGTATGGTGATACAAAATGTCATATACGAAAAACCAGTGCAAATCTAAAGATCCAATCACAACATCGTACAATTAAACCCTCTGATCACCTTGAATGTACGTGGGACTCCCTCTTGTCGACAGGCAATATAGAGAGAAGCAGAAGCAATCGCATCATTACTTCGTCCTTTAAGATTTTTCCCATCATGGACCTGAAAAAAATAAACTACTGTAGTGTTTCTTAAATTGAAAATATCAAGTGAGATTAGAAACAACACACAAGGCTACAAATTATTAAAATGTTTCTATCTAACATAGTGGTACCAGTACAAGATCACTGTCTTGTTAAAATCACCCACATACACACTTGCTACAATTGGGAAATGAACACTACAGTATTGGAAAGAGATTAGGTGTTTAATGCTAAGAAATTCATCAGTCTAGTTACATTCCTTAATATATAAAAGGAAAACATTCCTAAATATATACAGTAAAAGAAAAAAACATTAATAAATATATAAAAGAAAATTATCAAACTGCCTTATATGTCACCCGTGCACTCCCCATTTCTTATTCTGATCGTTGTTAATGTTTCTAAAATGTCTTATTTTAATTGTTCATCACTTTTTATAGTGTTTATTTCCTTATTTCGTTTCCTCACTGGACTATTTTTCTTTGTTGGAGCCCTTGGGCTTATAGCATCTTGCTTTTCCAACTAGGGTTGTAACTAAGCTAGTAATAATAATAATAATAATAATAATAATAATAATAATCCAGAAACTTAGCCGGTAAGTACTTGAAGAATCTACCTATACAACAGAATCTATTATACATTTCGGTAATTTGCAAACAAAAATATTCTAATAAAGAAAAATTACTGGTCTTTACAAACCAACATCTAAACAGCATCAAACAAAAATACAACATCCATGCATTAGTAAATGAATAGGGAAATAACTATTCATAATTAAAATGCCCGAAGATATTCCTACGCAAAACTTTAAAAGATATTCCTACGCAAAACTTTAAAGATATTCCTACGCAAAACTTTAAAGATATTCCTACGCAAAACTTTAAAAGATATTCCTACGCAAAACTTTAAAGATATTCCTACGCAAAACTTTAAAGATATTCCTACGCAAAACTTTAAAAGATATTCCTACGCAAAACTTTAAAGATATTCCTACGCAAAACTTTAAAGTTAATCCTACGCAAAACTTTAAAAGATATTCCTACGCAAAACTTTAAAGATATTCCTACGCAAAACTTTAAAGATATTCCTACGCAAAACTTTAAAAGATATTCCTACGCAAAACTTTAAAGATATTCCTACGCAAAACTTTAAAGATATTCCTACGCAAAACTTTAAAGATATTCCTACGCAAAACTTTAAAAGATATTCCTACGCAAAACTTTAAAGATATTCCTACGCAAAACTTTAAAAGATATTCCTACGCAAAACTTTAAAGATATTCCTACGCAAAACTTTAAAGATATTCCTACGCAAAACTTTAAAAGATATTCCTACGCAAAACTTTAAAGATATTCCTACGCAAAACTTTAAAGATATTCCTACGCAAAACTTTAAAAGATATTCCTACGCAAAACTTTAAAGATATTCCTACGCAAAACTTTAAAGATATTCCTAAGCAAAACTTTGAAGATATTCCTACGCAAAACTTTAAAGTTATTCCTACGCAAAACTTTAAAAGATATTTCTACGCAAAACTTTAAAGATATTCCTAAGCAAAACTTTAAAGATATTCCTACGCAAAACTTTAAAGATATTCCTACGTAAAACTTTAAAGATATTCCTACGCAAAACTTTAAAGTTATTCCTACGCAAAACTTTAAAAGATATTTCTACGCAAAACTTTAAAGATATTCCTAAGCAAAACTTTAAAGATATTCCTACGCAAAACTTTAAAAGATATTCCTACGCAAAACTTTAAAGATATTCCTACGCAAAACTTTAAAGATATTCCTACGCAAAACTTTAAAGATATTCCTACGCAAAACTTTAAAAGATATTCCTACGCAAAACTTTAAAGATATTCCTACGCAAAACTTTAAAGATATTCCTAAGCAAAACTTTGAAGATATTCCTACGCAAAACTTTAAAGTTATTCCTACGCAAAACTTTAAAAGATATTTCTACGCAAAACTTTAAAGATATTCCTACGCAAAACTTTAAAGATATTCCTACGCAAAACTTTAAAGATATTCCTACGCAAAACTTTAAAGTTATTCCTACGCAAAACTTTAAAAGATATTCCTACGCAAAACTTTGAAGATATTCCTACGCAAAACTTTAAAGATATTCCTACGCAAAACTTTAAAGATATTCCTACGCAAAACTTTATAGATATTCCTACGCAAAACTTTAAAGTTATTCCTATGCAAAACTTTAAAGTTATTCCTACGCAAAACTTCAAAGTTATTCCTACGCAAAACTTTTAAGATATTCCTACGCGAAACTTTAAAGATATTCCCACGCAAAACTTTAAAAGATATTCCTACGCAAAACTTTAAAGTTATTCCTACGCAAAACTTTAAAGTTATTCCTACGCAAAACTTTAAAAGATATTTCTACGCAAAACTTTAAAAGATATTTCTACGCAAAACTTTAAAGATATTCCTACGCAAAACTTTAAAGATATTCCTACGCAAAACTTTAAAGATATTCCTACGCAAAACATTAAAGATATTCCTACGCAAAACATTAAAGATATTCCTACGCAAAACTTTAAAGATATTCCTACGCAAAACTTTAAAGTTATTCCTACGCAAAACTTTAAAAGATATTTCTACGCAAAACTTTAAAGATATTCCTAAGCAAAACTTTAAAAGATATTCCTACGCAAAACTTTAAAGATATTCCTACGTAAAACTTTAAAGATATTCCTACGCAAAACTTTAAAGTTATTCCTACGCAAAACTTTAAAAGATATTTCTACGCAAAACTTTAAAGATATTCCTACGCAAAACTTTAAAGATATTCCTACGCAAAACTTTAAAGATATTCCTACGCAACACTTTAAAGATATTCCTACGCAAAACTTTAAAGATATTCCTACGCAAAACTTTAAAAGATATTTCTACGCAAAACTTTAAAGATATTCCTACGCAAAACTTTAAAGATATTCCTACGCAAAACTTTAAAGATATTCCTAAGCAAAACTTTAAAGATATTCCTACACAAAACTTAAGATATTCCTAAGAAAAACTTTAAAGATATTCCTACTCAAAACTTTAAAGATATTTCTACGCAAAACTTTAAAGATATTCTTACACAAAACTTTACTTACTTGCTTAAAAAGAACATTAGCTCTGTCTACAATGGCTTTGGGAAGGTTGATTTTGTCCGCCATGTTGGCTATCTCCCTGAAAGCATTGATGAGGGCTCTGTCTGAACTGCTCATCTGAAATATCAAAATGACATAAGATATATTAGTTCAACAAAACCTTTTATTTATCTTGATTTCACTATACACTGCGTTCTTGTGGGAGACTTGAAAAAAAATATTAAAAGATGACAAATTCGAAGATAATTTGTATTTTTCCTAACCATACAAACCTTAGCTATTTACATTGGGTTTACCTTTTAGCGCAGCTGAAATGGCGAGCCATTAGAATTTAACGAGGGTGTATTACCCCCGCGCTAGTTAGCGGGGGGGGGGGGGGGGGTAGGGGAGTGGTAGCTAGCTACCCCTCCCCCCCTCACACACACAGATGAATGCTCACTTTCACTTAGAGGTAGGACTTGTCTTGGGGGACAGGGCTGACGGGCAAATATGTGTAAATAGCTAAGGTTTGTATGGTTAGGAAAAATACAAATTATCTTCGAATTTGTCATTTGTTCCGTAACCGAAATACAAACCACGCTATTTACATTGGGTGACTTACCCCTTAGGTAGGGTGGAAAGTCCCCAGCCATACTGGCTTTGACTTTACCCGGGGACTCAGAATCCGAGTGAGTCGCACTCGAGAAAAGGAGTCCCTGCACCTCACAAGTTCCTTGCTCCGCAAGGAACCGTGTGGCCTACATAAGCTTGTGTGTGAAGGAAGAAGTGTGACCCGTCCTAGGCAGTTGACCTGGAGTTCCAGAAGGAACTCTGGGTTAGGACGTTCCCAATACCACCTCGTGAGGGTATGGGGGACGCGACAGTATTGACTCAATACTCGGAACACAAGGAAGCATGGTTTACCTGCAGAGGTTCGAGGTCAGCTATGCAGAGACCAGGATGCTGCTTCCCCGTAGAGGGGATGATGAAGAAAGAAATAAAGGCCAGACCTACTTCTTTTGTTCATGCAGACTAAAACCTGATAACAATGCACTCAAACTTCTGCTACCTGTCCAAAAAGGAGCCTGAGGTTAGACCAGCTGTTGTGTAGCCACCACAGAGCGATAGAAAACGTATCGAGACTCCTGTGGGTCACGCCCTGCAGGAAGCGGGCTGCGAAGGTCATTAGACGCTTCCAGACTCCAGCTTGTAGCACCTGCGTCACAGAGTAGTATTACTCGAAGGCGAGGGACGTTGCAATGTATCCGACATCGTGCTGTAGGGCGACGTGACGGGGGAGGGTCTGGAGTCAGGTCGAGATGAATGTCCTTGAGTCCGAGCTGAAGAGGTGTACTGGTGACTCTCCCCAGTGTCCTTGTGCTCCCAAACCAGCTGCAACTGAGGACAAACTGCAGCTGTTCCCAAAGCTAACCTCTCGATTCCTTTACTGGCAAGAAAGAGAAGGTCTTGGGACATCAGATACAGAATGGAGACTCGAAATCTTGAAGGAATTGGACCGAAGGGCCGGGACCCCCAGATTCTGAGTCTAGCCAACAACTCAGGAGCGAACCTGAATGTTGCCTTCCCCCATTCCTTAGAAAGGGCGGAGTCGTACGAGACCAAGAAGATTGCTTACACACTGGCCGCGGCCAGAGTGAGCAGGAGCCCCAAGACGGAATACGATCAGAGGCCTGACGTAAAGGGTCTTGAGAAGATCTCAAGGGACTAAAAAGTCCGAGCCATGCTCCAAGTTGGAGGTCTTCCTCCGACTAGGGCAGGGACGATCGTAGCTTCGCATGAGCGAGGAAAGATCCAGCGGGCAGGAAAAAGTTATTCCTTTAAGCCTGAAGATCAGGGAAAGGCTGAGCGACAGGCTTCATTGCCGAGAGAGGAAAGGAGTTTCCTCCCGCCGAAAGGCAATAAGACCGTTATTGCTGGAGAAGAGGCCTCAAGGGAAGAGGTATATCTCCCACGGTACCAACCACCGAAGACTCTTCACTTTGCCTGGAAGACCCATGCAAATGACTATCGCAGATGACGCGACCTCCGTACCGCGACTGTAGCCCCAGGCCTCAACAAGACAGCTCACACCGTTGCCATATTACAGAAACGAACTAGATCGGTAACTGTAAAAAAATAAAACAAAAATCATTAGTACACATTCATTCCCCGGGGAAGGCTCCGAAGAGGATTCCCGAGGGAAAGGAAACAAGAATTACACAACAGGCACGTGCTCTCACAACCACTTACACTCACGGAAGGAGAGCTGTAACCAAAACAGAATTATAACAATTATAATTATGAAACTATGTAATTATGTTATTTTCCTTAGTAAAATAAATTTTTGAATATACTTACCCGATGATCATGTAGCTGTCAACTCTGTTGCCCGACAGAAAAATCTAAGGTCGGGATACGCCAGCGATCGCTATACAGGTGGGGGTGTACACAACAGCGCCATCTGTCGAGTAGGTACTCAGGTACTTCTTGTCAACAAGAACTCAATTTTCTCCTCGGTCCACTGGTTCTCTATGGGGAGGAAGGGAGGGTCCTTAAATTCATGATCATCGGGTAAGTATATTCAAAAATTTATTTTACTAAGGAAAATAACATTTTTCAATATTAATCTTACCCGATGATCATGTAGCTGATTCACACCCAGGGGGGTGGGTGGAGACCAGCATACATGTTAACATTAGAAGCTAAGTATCCCGTATTTCATTTTAGCAGTTATTCAAAATAACAAACATAAAATAAATAAGTACCTGGTAAGGAAGTCGACTTGAACCATTACTCTGCCTTTTTAAGTACGTCTTCCTTACTGAGCCTAGCGATCCTCTTAGGATGCTGAGCGACTCCTAGGTGCTGAAGTATGAAGGGCTGCAACCCATACTAAAGGACCTCATCACAACCTCTAATCTAGGCGCTTCTCAAGAAAGAATTTGACCACCCGCCAAATCAACCAGGATGCGGAAGGCTTCTTAGCCTTCCGTACAACCCAAAAAACAACAATAAAAAGCATTTCAAGAGAAAGATTAAAAAAGGTTATGGGATTATGGGAATGTAGTGGTTGAGCCCTCACCTACTACTGCACTCGCTGCTACGAATGGTCCCAGGGTGTAGCAGTTCTCGTAAAGAGACTGGACATCTTTGAGGTAAAATGATGCGAACACTGACTTGCTTCTCCAATAGGTTGTATCCATAACACTCTGCAGAGAACGGTTCTGTTTGAAGGCCACTGAAGTAGCGACAGCTCTAACTTCATGTGTCCTTACCTTCAGCAAAGCAAGGTCTTCTTCCTTCAGATGAGAATGGGCCTCTCTAATCAAAAGCCTGATGTAATAAGAAACTGCGTTCTTAGACATCGGTAAAGCAGGTTTCTTGATAGAACACCATAAAGCTTCTGATTGTCCTCGTAATGGCTTTGTACGTCTTAAATAGTACTTAAGAGCTCTTACTGGGCAAAGTACTCTCTCTTGTTCGTTCCCAACCAAGTTGGACAGGCTTGGGATCTCGAACGACTTGGGCCAAGGACGAGAAGGAAGCTCGTTTTTAGCTAAAAAACCAAGCTGCAAGGAACATGTAGCCGTTTCAGATGTAAAACCTATGTTCCTGCTGAAGGCGTGAATCTCACTGACTCTTTTAGCTGTTGCTAAGCAAACGAGGAAAAGAGTCTTCAATGTGAGATCCTTAAAAGAGGCTGATTGAAGCGGTTCGAACCTTGCTGACATCAGGAACCTTAAAACCACGTCCAGGTTCCAGCCTGGTGTGGCCAACCGACCCTCCTTTGAGGTCTCAAAAGACTTAAGGAGGTCCTGTAGATCTTTGTTGGTGGAAAGATCTAAGCCTCTGTGGCGGAAGACCGCTGCCAACATGCTTCTGTAACCTTTGATCGTAGGAGCTGATAGGGATCTTACATTCCTTAGATGTAAAAGGAAGTCAGCTATCTGCGTTACAGAGGTACTGGTTGAGGAAACTGCATTCGCCTTGCACCAGCTTCGGAAGACTTCCCATTTTGACTGGTAGACTTTGAGAGTGGATGTCCTCCTTGCTCTGGCAATCGCTCTGGCTGCCTCCTTCGAAAAGCCTCTAGCTCTTGAGAGTCTTTCGATAGTCTGAAGGCAGTCAGACGAAGAGCGTGGAGGCTTGGGTGTACCTTCTTTACGTGCGGCTGACGCAGAAGGTCCACTCTTAGAGGAAGAGTCCTGGGAACGTCCACTAGCCATTGCAGTACCTCGGTGAACCATTCTCTCGCGGGCCAGAGGGGAGCAACCAACGTCAACCGTGTCCCTTCGTGAGAGGCGAACTTCTGTAGTACCTTGTTGACAATCTTGAACGGAGGGAACGCATACAGGTCTAGATGGGACCAATCCAGAAGAAAGGCATCCACGTGAACTGCTGCTGGGTCTGGAATCGGTGAACAATACATCGGGAGCCTCTTGGTCATCGAGGTAGCGAATAGATCTATGGTGGGCTGACCCCACAGGGCCCATAGTCTGCTGCAAACATTCTTGTGAAGGGTCCACTCTGTGGGGATGACCTGACCCTTCCGGCTGAGGCGATCTGCCATGACATTCATGTCGCCCTGAATGAACCTCGTTACCAGCGAAATCTTTCGATCTTTTGACCAAGTGAGGAGGTCCCTTGCGATCTCGAACAACTTCCTCGAATGAGTCCCTCCTTGCTTGGAGATGTACGCCAAGGCTGTGGTGTTGTCGGAGTTCACCTCCACCACCTTGCTTAGATGGAGGGACTTGAAGTTTATCAAGGCCAGATGAACTGCCAATAGCTCCTTGCAGTTGATGTGAAGTGTTCTTTGCTCCTGATTCCACGTGCCCGAGCATTCCTGTCCGTCCAGTGTCGCACCCCAGCCCGTGTCCGATGCGTCCGAGAAGAGACGGTGGTCGGGGGTCTGAACAGCCAATGGTAGACCTTCCTTGAGAAGAATGCTGTTCTTCCACCACGTCAGTGTAGACCTCATCTCTTCGGATATAGGCACTGAGACCGCTTCTAGCGTCATGTCCTTTCTCCAGTGAGTAGCTAGATGATACTGAATGGGGCGGAGGTGGAGTCTCCCTAACTCGATGAACTGGGCCAGCGATGAAAGTGTCCCTGTTAGACTCATCCACTGCCTGACTGAACATCGGTTCCTTCTCAGCATGCTCTGGATGCATTCTAGGGCTTGACTGATCCTGGGGGCCGACGGAAAAGCCCGAAAAGCTCGACTCTGAATCTCCATACCTAGATAGACAATGGTTTGGGATGGGACGAGTTGGGACTTCTCTATATTGACCAGGAGACCCAATTCCTTGGTCAGATCCATAGTCCATCTGAGATTCTCCAGACAGCGACGACTTGACGAAGCTCTTAAAAGCCAGTCGTCCAAATAGAGGGAGGCTCTGATGTCTGCTAAGTGAAGGAATTTGGCAATATTCCTCATCAGTTTGGTAAACACAAGAGGTGCCGTGCTTAGGCCAAAGCACAGGGCTTGGAACTGGTACACGACCTTTCCAAAGACGAACCTTAGGAAAGGTTGGGAGTCTGGATGGACGGGGACATGAAAGTACGCGTCTTTCAGGTCCAACGAGACCATCCAGTCTTCCTTCCTGACCGCTGCTAGGACCGACTTCGTCGTCTCCATTGTGAACGTCTGCTTGGAGACAAAAGCATTGAGAGCACTGACGTCCAGCACCGGTCTCCAACCTCCTGTCTTCTTCGCTACCAGGAAGAGACGGTTGTAGAAGCCCGGGGATTGATGGTCCCGGACTATGACTACCGCTCCCTTTTGTAGCAAGAGCGACACCTCTTGTTGCAACGCTAGCCTCTTGTCCTTCTTGTAGTTGGGAGAGAGGTTGAAGGGAGAAGTTGCTAGAGGGGGACTGCGGCAGAAAGGAATCCTGTACCCCTCCCTTAGCAACTTCACAGACTGAGCGTCTGCACCTCTGTTCTCCCAAGCCTGCCAGAAGTTCTTGAGCCTGGCTCCCACTGCTGTCTGGAGAGGTAGGCAGTCAGATTCTGCCTTTTGAGGACTTGGAACCCTTCTTCGATTTGCCACGATGACTGTCGGCACGGGTACCCCCTCTGCTGGAGGTTCTGCCACGAAAGGGCGGGATGAACCTAGACGCTGGTGTGTCCATCCTAGGTCTAGGCACGGAAGGTAAAGCTTTGGCCTTACGTGCGGAGGACGCCACCAGGTCATGGGTATCCTTCTGGATCAACGAGGCAGCCATCCCCTTGATCAGCTCTTCCGGAAAGAGACACTTGGAAAGCGGAGCAAACAACAACTCCGACTTCTGGCAAGGAGTGATCCCAGCAGACAAGAAGGAGCAAAGATGGTCTCTCTTCTTAAGCACTCCCGACACGTACGAAGCCGCAAGCTCACCAGACCCATCCCGAATGGCTTTGTCCATGCTAGACATGATAAGCATGGCAGAGT
The DNA here is from genome assembly GCF_036898095.1 of Palaemon carinicauda. Taxonomy (NCBI): domain Eukaryota; kingdom Metazoa; phylum Arthropoda; class Malacostraca; order Decapoda; family Palaemonidae; genus Palaemon; species Palaemon carinicauda. Next base: position 159,739,861 of record NC_090734.1, read on the forward strand.
CCTTATCCGAAGGGGAAGTCTTTCTGCTTAACGCTCCCAAACACCAATCGAGGAAGTTGAAGATCTCAAAAGCACGAAAAACTCCCTTCAACAGATGATCCATGTCAGAAAAGGACCAGCAAATCTTAGATCGTCTCATAGCCAGCCTGCGGGGAGAGTCAACCAGACTTGAGAAGTCGCCCTGGGCAGAGGCAGGAACTCCCAAGCCGGGTTCCTCTCCCGTGGCATACCAGACGCTAGATTTGGAAGCAAGCTTGGTAGGCGGAAAGATGAAAGCAGTCTTTCCCAGCTGCTTCTTGGACTGCAACCACTCTCCCATAACCCTCAAAGCTCTCTTGGATGAGCGTGCGAGTACGAGTTTGGTGAAGGCAGGAGCTGCTGACTGCATGCCTAAAGCAAACTCGGAGGGAGGAGAGCGAGGGGTTGCAGACACAAACTGTTCCGGATACAACTCCCTGAACAGGGCAAGGACTTTCCTAAAGTCTAAGGAGGGAGGCGTAGACTTGGGTTCTTCTAAGTCGGAGTGCGGATCGTCCAAATGCGCAGCTTCGTCGTCATCAGATACTCCATCATCCGAAAGCTGAGGAGGAAGTGGCAAAGGTGGAGCAGAAAGCTGAACGGCTGAATCCGGCAGCACGGGTGCATGCGTAGCTGCTGCGGATCCAACATCATGCCGCTGCTGGTCAGTCTGCGAGCTGGCAACAACAAAAGCGGAGTGCTGGTGCGTGGGAGGGACTGCCGTGGGTTGCGGAGCATGCCGCATTGCGTCAAAACACGGCAGCTTGACAGCACCTTCCCACTGCTGATGCGGTAGCTCACGCATGTCAACGGAGGGTGCAGCATGAACATGCGTCTGGCAGGGTCGACTGCGCATCGGTGGTGGAGCTCTCACAGGTGGAGTGTGGGAGCAGGCAGCCGCAGTATCTGCTGAGCGCACAACCGTGGCAGGTTGTAGGTTAACAGGTGCAGTGTCAACCTTCTCAGCACGATACTCCTGCATGAAGGAAGCAAGCTGAGACTGCATAGTCTGCAGCATGGACCACTTAGGGTCTACCGTGGTTGGTGCGGCAACAGACGGAGTAGTTGCCTGCTGCGGAACCACTCTACCTCTCTTGGGAGGTGTGCAGTCTTCGGAAGACTGCGGCGAGTCCGAACTGACCCAGTGGCTACACCTGGGCCGTTGGACTCGCTCGGAAGGGACCTTACGCTTGAGAGGTCGTGAGACCTTGGTCCAACGTTTCTTCCTCGAAACTTCTTCCACAGACGAGGAATGATAGGGCTCATTCGTCTGTTTGTGGATGGGACGATCTCTGACAGATACGTCCGCAACCACTGAGGGTACATCCGTACGCTGATCAAGGCCTGTCGAACCCTTTGGTCCTTCGACATTGCTTCTCCCCTGGGCTTGGGCGCTTGCAAGAGGTCCCGGACTGGGAGGACGACTGGCACGAACAGATGTACCCTCATGCGCAACACTGACACTGACACTTTTCACTTCACTTGCACTCACTACACTTCCCACTGCACTTTGCGCTTTCAACTCTTTGACATCGGCCAAAAGTTGATTCCGGTCATTAGCTAATGACTCCACTCTGTCACCAAGAGCCTGAATGGCACGCATCATGTCCGCCATGGAGGGTTGAGCACTAGTAGCAGGGTCGGGAGTCACCACTACAGGGGAAGGAGTAGGTTGAGGGGCATGGGGAGAGGAAAAATCAAAAGAGCGAGAAGAACTCCTCCTGATCCTATCCTTCTCTAGCCTACGTGCATTCTTTAGGAATTCGTTAAAATCGAATTCCGAAAGCCCAGCGCATTCCTCACATCGATCTTCCAATTGACAGGATTTACCCCTACAATTGGAACAAACGGTGTGAGGATCTATGGAGGCCTTCGGAAGACGCCTAGAACAAGCCCTAACGCTACACTGCCTGTACTTAGGGACTTGAGAATGGTCAGACATCTTGAATTCTTGAAATAGTCAAGGGGGAAATCCAAAATCTATCAAAGTTCATTAACAATTAATCCAAATCTAATCAAAAAGCTTGATAAGCTAATGATAAAGGTTCCTGAATAGCGAAGGCTAAAATCTAGAGCGAATACATCACCAAAATCGTGAAAAACAACTCCAGAAACAACAGCGTATCCAAGTAGGTCTTGCCGGTGGCACGACAGAGGAAAAATTGAGTTCTTGTTGACAAGAAGTACCTGAGTACCTACTCGACAGATGGCGCTGTTGTGTACACCCCCACCTGTATAGCGATCGCTGGCGTATCCCGACCTTAGATTTTTCTGTCGGGCAACAGAGTTGACAGCTACATGATCATCGGGTAAGATTAATAATGAAAAATGTAATTTAAAAATGAATGAACACTAAAGAAAGAACGAAAACCACGAAAGGAATCGTTCTACAAGCTGAAAAAAACAACTACAATTAGATTCATAAACTAATTGAGACAAACGTACGGCGTAGCAACCCCCCCACACGGAAAGGAAGCTACAAGGGCGTAGTAACACGTAGTAAAAGGGTGAACGACCTCAAGAGAGAGAGAGAGAGAGAGAGAAAGAACGAAGTCAAACTCGATTGCCACCCATAAAATTACGCCGTGGTGGCCTAACTGCCGAGGACACCACGTAGATATCGTACACTACACACACAAATCTGAAAAGGAAACTTACTGGTTTCTATACTCAAATAGATATACAAACATGAAAACATGTTTACATATATATTGAGTAAAAGAAAAGTAAGCGATTAAGTAAAGACAAAACAAACAATGGCTGCCAAGAGAGGACCAAGACAGAGATGTCTGTCACAGTCCGAGCCAAAAGTGAAAGTGAGCATTCATCTGTGTGTGAGGGGGGGGAGGGGTAGCTAGCTACCACTCCCCTACCACCCGCTAACTAGCGCGGGGGTAATACACCCTCGTTAAATTCTAATGGCTCGCCATTTCAGCTGCGCTAAAAGGTAAACCCAATGTAAATAGCGTGGTTTGTATTTCGGTTACGGAACAATTAATTTTTAAAGCTGGTTTTTTTGCATAATTGCAAGAGGTCTAAGTTACACTGTAATACATTGCAAATCCTTCCTTACGAAAGAACGTAGAGACAAAATTAACTAAAAAAAAAAGATGACGGACTGAAATTAAGTCACCTTGATTATAACCTTGAACAAAAACGTAACCTTGATAATTAAAAATTCTACCATGACAATTGTAAATTAAAATGTAACCTTCACCACACAAAAGTCTTGAAATACCAGCGGGAATACGGAGAGAACCCTTATTTTCAAAAAGGTAATCATAACCATGCCAAGAATTTCCTTCCTTTCTACATCAATCTCATTTTTCTCTCTGGTATATATGATAAAAACTTACTGATCTTCTGTTTTGAAATCTTGGACCACCAAATGCTTCAAACCCAGCACCGCCTGCTCCCGGACCAATAATGGTAGACAAATCAGAACCATTCAGTAGAGGATTTTCTGCCCCACCAACACGAGAAGGATCGCTGTTAGCTTTCTCGTTACTGAAGGTACGCCACTCAGAGCCTACATCTATAACCCTGTAGAGAGTGAAAAATAAGCATAAGAATTACAAGAAAACTACAGATGAAAGACTACGAACATCCGAGGCATATTCATTTCAGTGCTAATCAATTACAGCAATGCGTATCTCACAGCAACAGCAGACAATAAAGGGCTACCTATACTCCATTTCTTTTAGCAAGGCATATTTGCACCGACTCGCAACGGTGCCCCTTTAGCTTGGAAAAGTTTCCTGATTGCTGACTGGTTGGACAAGATAATTCTAACCAATCAGCGATTAGGAAACTTTTCCGAGCTAAAAGGGCACCGTTGCGAGTCGGTGTAAATATGCCTCGCTAAAAGAAATGGACTACGTATAGTATGATTACCTACAATTTTATCCTTCACTGCCAGTAATTGATACTCGGTATACCAATATAGCATGAATTATTATCAATATTAATGAAGGATACGAAGACAAGACATTTAGATGCATTTGGAAAAGCTACTATAACACTTTTCCAGTTTGGCTTTTAGTGAGAATGGGAGGAACACAAAGCAACCAATAAAAGAGTACCCAGAGATGAACATCATTACATCCGCCAACAAAGTTGGAAAGTTATATTTTTGCCCAGGTTTGTCTATTTGTGGACAACTTCCTGGCCACAATTTTACTCATTGAGTAGTGAAACTTTCAGGAATTAATTGTTATGTTGAGACGTGGAAGTGATTCAATTTTAAAATTCAAGAAGTCCTAAGTCAAAGGTCAAGTTTGAGCAAAAGGTGGACCGAATTAACCCTAAGGAAAGCTGGTTTCGAGAAATAAGCTGCCGTGGCGGAGGTCTGGACTCTCAGAGTGTTTTTTTTAGTTATTATTATTATTATTGTTATTATTATTATAACTATTATTATTATTACTACTAGCTAAGCTACAACCCTAGTTGGAAAATTAGGATATTATAAGCCCAAGGGATCCTACAAGTAAAAATAGCCCATAGAGTTAAGGAAATAATGAAATAAACTACATGAGAAGTAATGAACAATTAAAATAACATATTTTAAGAACTGTAACAATATCATAATACAGGGTAACTACAAAAGACTTATTTCAGCCTGTTCAACATAAATACATTCGCTGCAATTCTGAACTTTTGAAAGATATGTATCAGCCTTGAAAGGACTTGATTTGACTTATAAAAGAAAGTTATTAGTAAAATATGTACGAGATCCGTGAAGCACACTGAATATTTCTCGTCATCTTACCTGTCTCCAACTACAAGGCCACATTCTGAGCAAATCTGGTCTCCAGCACGATAATCTTCGATAAGATGTGCATCTGGATGCTGAGGACAGCACACTTCATTGAATCTTCCCCTGCTGCAAAAAAATAATAGTCCATATTTTACCAGCTTGGATGTAGTAACAATATATTTCTTTTTCCTTGTGAAACCAAAAATAATAGTAAAATCATATGGAAATATAATCATTGCTGATAAATATTCTATCGTTCAGTACAACAATAAGAAGTATAAAAAATGTATGCTGTATATCAAATAATGAACAGCCTCTACAATGCTTCCAAAAGGCTCAAATCACCGACACTTCTTTTCTAGGATAGTCTCTACAAATGTACATTACAATAATACAGTATGTACAGTATTATAAATTTCAAAATGCAAATAAATAATATAAAGCACTGGACAATAAAAAAGATTCTTAAATGGTACGGTCTACAAAATTATTTGCAGCAAATAAAATATGAGAATACCAGAATAAAGTACTGTACCTGCAAACCTGCCCTAAACATACAATGAGATATGACAAATTTCAAAAGTAATTTCTATTTTATCTAGCAATACAAACCAGAGTCATTTAATTAGGAAGATTATTTCAGCACTCAGCTGGAATCAGTCATTAAAGTCGGATGACAAGTGGTTATCCAGCTAGTGAGGGTGCAGGCCAAGGAGCCACATAGCCATCACTTCTGACCTTTCAACGAGGGCTAAGAGGTGGTATGGTCATGTCATGAGAAGAGATGAACAGTATATTGGGAGGAGAGTGAGGGAAATGGAGGTACAAGGAACGAGAAGGAGAGGGAGACCAAAGGGAAGGTGGGTGGACTGTATCAAGGATTACCTTTGATCAAAGGGATTAACCGGTGATGAGGTGTGGGACAGAGGTAGATGGAGAAAGCTGACCAAAAACATCGACCCCACATAAAAGTGGGAAAAGATGTAAACAAATAAGAAGAACGAGGACTAAGAGTGGTGGTTGAGGAGGGAAGTTGGATTAGGATTAAAGGACTAAGGTTTGTGTGGCTAGGGAAAATACAAATTACGTTAAGAATTTGTCATTTGTTCCTACAAGTCAGGCAAACCCTACCCCTTTAACTAGGGAGACTCCCAGCTTGGTGGGTTGGAAGTCCACTGGAACCCAAACTGGAAGGTTCACTTTCTTCCCTGAAAGTAATCAATACTTGATCTCAGGAGAAGCAAAACAATGACACCCACAGCTCCCTTCCTTTCATATGGGACTGATAGGACCCTAGCAGTACAAGCACACATGCCACCGTTGTCTGCTCATGGCTCTCCGGCAGAAGAGACACGGTATCCTGCACCGACGAGTTCTGCAACTCCCAACACCACCTCCGGGGTAACCTGTCTGAGAAGCGTAAAACTTGTGGGCTCTTCAAAACCAAGTTAGCCCACAGGTGACTGCCTTCCCACACAACAGCATAAGACTCTTGTACTTCTCAAAAGCCTCAAATGTCGACAACCTCGTTGGCTTTGCAAAGACCGTTACAGCTCCTGACTACTGGTCAAGCCAGAAAAATACATGGAGAAAGGCTAAGGCCAAAGCCTCTATGGCCGCCTACCCAAGAGGTCGAGAACGACTTCCCTTTCACCTTGAGACTCTACAACAAGAACTCCATCAGCATGCACACTTGACGGATCATCAGCAGAAGTGTAGACACAGTGTTCTACGTCATGTAGAATCTAGAGAGAAGGGAGGAGGCAGGATCTTGCTTGCCCTGCTGGATCTGAATGACTTCTCAGATCCTCAGCTCTGTTTACTCCTCTAATCCAGGGCCAAGTCCTTTAGAACCAACCATGGCAACTCCAACGAGGGTTTCAATCCTTAAGGGGCCACAAATTGTCAATCAATGTCTGATGTCCTCCCCTAGGTGGTGCCACGGTTGCTCCCTCAGGACATTATACTCTTCAAAGAAATTCTCAGACTCATGGTAGTCTACTTCAGCTGCCTCTGGATAGCAGCCGGAAGTCCTCAAGACATCCTGCCCCCAAGCATCCTCATCCCTTACCAAAGCAGCATGCTCCGGAGACTCAGCGACTACACCCTCTCACCACGAGTACGACAATTCAGTCTCAAAAGACAGAACAGGAAAAATTATCGTATGGGCTGACGAAAATCCAGCAGGCCAACAGCAATGGGAGGAAAACTGGCATGGGAACCCGCATAAGCAAAAGTACCAGGTACAATTCTTACTGCAACTCAGAGTAGAGGGGTAACAACGGCCCTGGGCTCCAAGGCATACTTCCTGAGGATCGATTCAGGGCATATGCAATGGGGACACTGCAGTAGTTGGATGACGGATGTCGAAACACTTCAGATTCTTATACTTCCCACTCCCCAAGAAAAACTATCTTGACTCTTCCTACACCAGCGAGGCCAAAGTCAGAGTACATGACACTACAATGTAGGAGTTACCGAGGTCAGAGCAAGAACAGCTAAAACCAAAGTACAGTCAGACCTCCTACTTTGCAAGGGTTAGGTAACAGAGATGATGTTTAAAATAAATATGAGACACTTTCCAGTCATGCAAATAAAACAACAAAAAGGTACATACACCTATATAAAATCATAAGACAAACAATGAGTACAGATGGATAAATTACTGTATATCAACAATGTTGTGCAAAAATTGGTATGCGATCTCAAAGTCGTGCTTTTGCTTTTGTATGCGATCTCAGTAGCGATCTCACTTCACGGAGAAGCAAGAACCATTAGTTTTTCTAAAAAAATATACACCAGGAATAATTATCTAAGAAATAAGACAGTAATCAATCATTGATGTTAGCATGCGCTGCTCAACAATTCCGCTTGCCAGTACATACGGAGATTGATGTTTTTATTTTTTCACGAGCAAAGAGAGCCCACAGCAAAGCAAGAGACATTAGATTTTCTATTATTCTTGTTTTTTTAACTATTAAAACAATTACGATGGCATACCAAAGCAAAAGAATTATTTCTGAGATTGCATACCAAAACATCTAACATAAACAGTAGCCCTTCCCATGTTGCTATACGGTAAATTATATTTACAACTTTTAAGGAATGGGGCACTATAACTGGGTTATTTAAATTCTAAAATGGTATTTTCATTATAAAATAAATTTTTGAACATACTTACCCGGTAGTTATATATATAGCTTATGTCCCCGACATCAACGGCAGAAAATTCGAAACTCGCGCCAATCACCGATTGGATAGCCAGGTGTACCACCCATGCGCTCTAGCGAGGTACCTAGGAACCATTCCAGGAACCCTCATATATTCCATGCCTCTAGTCTCTTAGAGGGGAGGAGGGTGGGACTTTAATTATATATAACTACCGGGTAAGTATGTTCAAAAATTTATTTTATAATGAAAATACCATTTTTAAACATAAGACTTACCCGGTAGTTATATGTATAGCTGATTAACACCTTTCGTGGAGGGTTAGAGACAGCTAGTATATCTGGAATTTTTCTCAAGAGTTATTGAAACAAACTTAAGGGTTCGTACCTGATAAGGAAGCTGACTTCAATGATTCTCTGTCTCATTATGTCTGCTAGCCTTATGAGATCCAGCGATCCTCCCAGGGGGCTGAAGATCCATAAAACAAATAAAAGTTCCAAGAGAAGAAAAGGTTATTGGGATTATGGGAACGTAGTGGTGGATCCTTCACCCACTACTGCACTCGCTATCACGAATGGTCCCATAATGTAGCAGTCCTCATAAAGAGTCTGGACACGATTAAACTAGTGTGAAGTGAACACAGATTTATTCCCCCAAAAGGTTGTGTCCATAATGCTCCACAACAATCTATTCTGCTTGAAGATCATTCAAGTTGTTATAGTACTAACCTCATGCGTCTTGACCTTAGAAACTTGAGGCCAGTCTCATTGTAATGTGTATGAGCCTCTCTTAAGAGTCTGATGAAGAATGAAAGGACATTCTTGACATCTGAAAAACGAGGGCTTCTTAATCGAGCACCAAAGAGCTTTCGACTTGCCTCGCAACCCTTTCATACTGCCTGGGTAGAACTTCAGGGTTCTTACTGGACACAGGACTCTCTCCAACTCCTCGCTAACCATATCCAAAAAATTCGGAAACTCAAAAGCCTTAGGTCAAGGTTGAGAAAGGCGGTCTTTCCTGGCGAGAAAGCCTAACTGCAATGAGCAGATAGCTCCGTTATCTCGAAAGCCAACGTTTTACTAAAACGTATTTATTAACTGATTCTTTTAGATGTCACAAGACTAACAAGAAAAATAGTTTTCATCGAGAGGTCCTTAAAATGAAGATGAAAGCAAGTGCTCAAGTTTGTCACTCATAAGGAACTTCAGGATTGAGTCCAGGATCCAAGCTGGTGAATCCTGGTTGTTTGATGTTACAAACAAGTTGAGAAATTCCTGTAGGACTTCATCAATCGAAAGGTCCAAGATACTGTGTCTGACAACAGTCGCTAACACACACCTGTATCCCTTAATGGAAGAGGATGAACAAATGAGCTTCCTTCTAAGGTAAAACAGGAAGTCAGCAATCTGAGTTGTAGAGATACTGGAAGAGAAAACAGAGTTGACTCTGCACCATTCTCTAAAGCCTCCCATTTGGATTGATAAATCCTGACGGTAGAAGTTCTTGTTGCTCTTGTAAAACACTTAGCTGCCTCTTTCGAAAACCTCTATTCCTGTGAGGTTTCAAAAGGTTGAAGGTAGCTAAAAGAAGAGCTTGGAGACTAGAAAGGTAACTTTCCACGAGAGGTTGTTTGAGTAAAACTACTCTTAATGGAAGACTTCTAGGAGAGTCCACCATCCATTCCAGTATCTCTGTAAACCATCCTCTTGAGGGCCAAAAGGCGGCCACTAAGGTCACCTCGTCCCTTCGTGCGACACAAAGTTTTGTGTCACCTTGTAAAGGAAATAGAACGAGGAAAACGTACACATCCAGATTGGACCAGACTAACAGGAAAGCGTCTATGTGGACTGCTTCGAGATCTGGCACTGGAGAGCAATCAGTTTCTAGTCTCTTTGTCTGTTAAATCACGAATAGGACTATACAAGAACGACACCAAAGTCGCCACAGATTCTTGCAGATTTCTCGATGGAGTGTCCATTCTCCAGCTGAGACTGTTCTGCCATAAGTTCTTCTCTTTTTAAAGAACCTTGTTAGAAGGAAAACATTCTCCTAAGCCCAGATGAGAAGACTCCTCTCAGTCCCGTAAAGGAGCCTCGAGTGGGTTCCGTCTTGCTTGGCAATGAAAGCCAAATCTGTGGTGTGATCGGCATAGACCTGCACCACTTTGTTCCAAACTGATTCTTCAAAGCCTTTTGAGAGCCAACAGTTCTTTTGGGTGATGAGGAAGCTCCTCTGATCCTCTGTCCAAAGTCCCGAAGCTTCCAACTGTCTAGTGTTGGTCCCACCCCGAATCCGAGGTAACGAGACACAACACAAGGTCTAAGATCCTCTGTTCAAAAGGAGTGACCTTCTGTAAGTTTGACTGGATCGAACCACCACTGAAGGCAACTTCTTATGGCATCCTAAAAGAGATGCATATTGACTCAAGACCTTCTCCTTGTCCCAAAATGATTGAGGTTGAAATGGAGAGAATAAACTTGACTCTGCATCACCATCCTTAAATAAAGTATTTTCTGTGATGGTGTCAGAAGATCTAACGGAACTAGTGACGTTGTGTTTATCAGGATACATCTATTAAGGTCCTGACTCCTGGCGTCAAGGAAACCCAGATCACCGCCTATGTCGCCGCGTTGTACTAAGGCTAGACGCTCGACAAAAAACTTTTGTGATCAAAGAGATCGGAACTAAGACGTCCTTGATCTCGACATTCGATTCGACTAGTGTCACCACGAAGTCCGAGGTTCTCATGTTTAATGTCATGCCTCCTTCTAGATCTCCAACGTCGAGTGTCCTGAAAGACAGGGCGCCGAGCGTCCTGTAAGACGTGGCGCCGAGCTTCCTGTAAAACGTGGCGCCGAGCGTCCTGAAAGACGTGGTGCCGAGCGTCCTGAAAGACGTGGTGCCGAGCGTCCTGAAAGACGAGGTGCCGAGCGTCCTGTAAGACGTGGCGCCGAGCTTCCTGTAAGACGAGGCTCCGAGCATCCTGTAAGACGTGGAGCCGAGCTTCCTGTAAGACGTGGAGCCGAGCGTCCTGTGAGACGTGGCTCCGAACATCCTGGAAGGTGTGACGCCGAACGTCCTATAAGACGTGGTGCTAAGCGTCCTGGTGTCAGAAGAGACTCGTCTTGATGACAGGAATACGCAATTCTTCTGAAAGGTTCAAAGTTATCTGAAAATCCTTCATGAAAATCGTAAGAAAGAGCTCTGGTAAGTCAATCATCCAGATACAGGGAGGATCTGATGTCTCTTGAGTGCAGTATTCTGCTACATTAGCAAAAGTTTAATTGCAAAGCCTGCCTCTTAAACTCCTCTCTAGATCTGGGAGAGAGATCTATTGGAGCTAAAACTAAAGGAGGTTTCCCTATGAAAAGAAATTGTAGTCCTCCTTCAGAAGATGTACTGACCAAAGGTCTGCTCCCCTCTTCTCCCAAGATTGCCAGAAGTTATGTAGTCTGGCTCTACTGCCTGAAGGCGAAAACAGTCATACTCTGCTTCGCCTTGTGACCAGGCTGACATGAGACTTTAAATAGTTCATGATTTCAATGTCTCCATGGAGAACTTTGACTTCTGAACGAAGGCATTGAGAGCAGTTACATCCAGGACCGGATAAAAGCCTCCCTCTCCCAAAAGAGAGACATTTGATGTTGCAAAGATTGTTTTGAAGAGAGATCTTATCAGAGATACTAACAAAGGAGGTTTCACTAGGAAAAAGATTTCGCATCCATCCTTTAGGAATAGCACGGACCTCAAAGTTATCCTGCCCCATTGTCTGGAATCCTTAAGAGACTCAGTGATCCACCCAGGGGGCTGTAGAAATCTCTGTGGGGCTGCCACAAGGTCCTCGACCTTAACGTGGTTAGACCTCCACCCTTGCTATCCCGGAATACCTGATAAGGAAGCTGGCTTCATGGGTTTATATGCCTCATTTACCTGAATTCCTTGAGAGACTCAGCAATCCACCCAGAGGGCTGTAACAGTCTCTGTGGGGCTGCCACAAGGTCCTCGACCTTAGCGTGGCTAGACCACCACCCTATATGACATATCTGTTTTAGACGTTGTTATGACGTTGTTACTGTTTTAAGAATGATTTATTGTTAAATTATCCTCATAATTTATTTAACTCCTTCTTTCCTTTCCTCGCTGGGCTATTTTTACCTATTGGTGCCCTTGGGCTTAAAGCATCTTACTTTTCCAACTAGGGTTGTAGCTTGGCTAGAGATAATAATAAAAATAATCTCGTACCCCAGATACAAGATCTAGAGGCCAGGTTATTCAGAGGAAAAAAGAACGCTGTCTCTCCTTGGTCCTTCCAAGACTCTATATACAGTCTCCTATCATCCTTAAAGCTTCATTTATGACCAGGTGTAAATTCAGAGGGTGGCGAACGTGAATCAACAGGCATAAAATAATTTGGAAACTAATCATAAAAACTTTCATGAGTTTCTAAATCAACTGAAGCACGAAAGGAATAAGGATCTTCTCCTTCTGAGAATCTCAAATTCAACAGGAGAAAAGTGATCACCAATGTCTTCTACTGACAAAGATCTTGTAAGACGTGGCGCCGAACGTCCTGAAAGACGAGGTGCCGAGCAACCTGATAGACTAGGCGCTGATCGTCCTGAAAGACGTGGCGCCGAGCGACCTGAAAGACGTGGCGCAGAGCTTTCTGAAAGACGAGGCGTCGATTGTCCTGAAAGACGTGGCGCCGAGCGTCCTGAAAGACGTGGCGCCGAACGTACTGAAAGACGTGGCGCCGAGCGTTCTGATAGACGAGGCGCCGATTGTCCTGAAAGACGTGGCGCCGAGCGTCCTGAAAGACTTAGCGCCGAGCGTAAAATGATCTTCATTACGTCACTCGGCGGGTTCGGTTCATCAGAGGGTTCTCATGGCCGACTGGCGCTCTGGAATAAAAACCGTGTCTATGTTGGTTCATAAGCATTATAGTATTGCTATTATCAGCAAATGTGATGCAATGCAAGACTCTAACAGCAATGTTAGAAGCTTAACATCCAACGCTCTTTGCTTTCCCATGGCAAGGGCAAGCATTCTTGGGAATGTCAACGGGAATGCTCAAGAGGACGTCTACTCGTGAGCTAACGCCTCTCGTTTCCTTTGGCCGATCGACATTCCTTCTCCCAGGGATTGGGGAGCTTGGAGGAGGTCTAAGGCTAGGAAAAAACGTCCACTGTGCTGAATAAATTCACTGCACTAATTTAGCACTGAAACATGATATTTTAATTATAAAATAAATTTTTGAATATACTTAGCCGGTGAATATATAATAGCTGCTGCTCCAGCGGCTCGACAGAAAACACACACAAAAACTCGCGAGCGATCGCTATGAAGGTTGCGGGTGTGCCCACCAGCGCCAACTATCGGCCAGATACCACACATGCATGTAAACAAGCCTTCAATTCTTCTTGTCCCGCTGCGTCTCTATTGGGGAGGAAGGGAGGGCCTTTAATTTATATATTCACCGGGTAAGTATATTCAAAAATTTATTTTATAATTAAAATATCATTTTTAAATATTTAACTTAGCCGGTGAATATATAATAGCTGATTCACACCCAAGGCGGTGGGTAGAGACCAGAGTTAATTAAGTTTACAGCGTATATGCTTAGAGTTTTTGACAGTTATCAATATAACAAAACCCAAATATATAGGTACCTGGTAAGGAAGTTGACTTAGACGATTACTCTGCCTTGTAAGTCTGTCTTCCTCACGAAGCCCAGCGATCCTCTTAGGATGCTGAAAGACTCCCAGGAGCTGAAGTATCAAGGGTTGCAACCCATACAAACAGGACCTCATCAAACCTCTAATCTGGGCGCTCTCAAGAAATGACTTTGACCACCCGCCAAATCAACCAGGATGCGAAAGGCTTCTTAGCCTTCCGTACAACCCAAAAAAACAATATTAAAAACATTTCAAGAGACAGAATAAAAAGGATATTGGAATTAGGGAAGTGTAGTGGTAGAACCCTCACCCACTACTGCACTCGCTGCAACGAATGGACCCAGTGTGTAGCAGTCCTCGTAAAGAGTCTGGACATCTTTTAAGTAAAATGACGCGAACACTGACTTGCTTCTCCAAAAAGTCGCGTCCATGATACTTTGCAGAGATCTATTTTGCTTGAAGGCCACGGAGGTTGCTATAGCTCTAACTTCGTGCGTCTTAACCTTAAGCAAACATCGGTCTTTCTCATTCAAGTGAGAATGAGCTTCTCGTATTAAAAATCTGATAAAATATGACAAAGCATTCTTTGACATAGGCAATGATGGTTTCTTAACTGAGCACCATAATGCCTCAGATTTACCTCGTAATGACTTAGTACGAGCTAAATAGAACTTAAGAGCTCTAACAGGACATAATACTCTTTCCAGTTCATTGCCTACGATCTCTGATAAGCAAGGAATATCAAAAGATTTAGGCCAATGACGAGAAGGCAGTTCATTTTTGGCCAGGAAACCAAGTTGAAGAGAACAAGTGGCTTTTTCTGTAGAAAAGCCGATGTTCTTACTGAAGGCATGTAGTTCACTGACTCTTTTAGCCGAGGCCAAGCACACTAGGAAAAGTGTCTTGAGAGTGAGATCCTTCAGGGAGGCTGAATGTAATGGCTCAAACCTGTCTGACATGAGGAACCTTAGGACCACGTCTAAGTTCCATCCAGGAGTTGCCAAACGACGTTCCTTAGAGGTCTCAAAAGACTTAAGGAGATCTTGTAGATCTTTATTGTTGGAAAGATCTAAGCCTCTATGCCGAAAGACCGAAGCCAACATGCTCCTGTAGCCCTTGATCGTGGGAGCTGAAAGGGAGCGAACCTTTCTCAGATGTAAGAGAAAATCAGCGATTTGGGCTACAGAGGTACTGGACGAGGACACAGATGCTGACTTGCACCAGTCTCGAAAGACTTCCCACTTCGACTGGTATACTCTAATGGTAGAAGCTCTCCTCGCTCTTGCAATCGCACTGGCTGCCTCCTTTGAAAAGCCTCGAGCTCTTGAGAGTCTTTCGATAGTCTGAAGGCAGTCAGACGAAGAGCGGGGAGGTTTTGGTGTACATTCTTTACGTGGGGCTGACGTAACAGATCTACCCTTAGAGGAAGACTTCTTGGAAAGTCTACCAGCCATCGAAGTACCTCGGTGAACCACTCTCTCGCGGGCCAGAGGGGAGCAACCAACGTCAACCTTGTCCCTTCGTGAGAGGCGAACTTCTGCAGTACCTTGTTGACAATCTTGAATGGTGGGAATGCATACAAGTCCAGATGAGACCAATCTAGGAGAAATGCGTCTATGTGTATTGCTGCTGGGTCTGGGACTGGAGAGCAATAGATTGGAAGTCTCTTGGTCATCGAGGTTGCAAAGAGGTCTATGGTGGGTTGACCCCAAGTCGCCCAAAGACTCTTGCACACGTCCTTGTGGAGGGTCCAATCCGTAGGAATTACCTGACCCCTCCGACTGAGGCAGTCTGCTAAGACGTTCAAGTCGCCCTGGATAAACCTCGTTAACAGGGAGATGCCTCGATCTCTTGACCAAATGAGCAGGTCCCTTGCGATCTCGTACAGCGTGAGGGAGTGGGTGCCTCCTTGCTTGGAGATGTATGCCAAGGCTGTGGTATTGTCGGAGTTGATCTCTACCACTTTGTTTCGAAGGAGACTCTCGAATTTCATCAAGGCCGAGTGGACTGCCAAAAGCTCCTTGCCGTTGATGTGCATGCTCCTCTGACTTGAGGTCCACAGACCTGAGCATTCCCGACCGTCCAGGGTCGCACCCCAACCCAAATCCGACGCGTCTGAGAATAGTACGTGGTTTGGGTTTGAACTGCTAGGGAAAGTCCCTCTCTCAGACTGATATTGTCGTTCCACCAATTCAGGCATGCCTTTACTGGTTCGGAGACCGGGATTGAGACCGTCTCTAACGTCTTGTCCTTTTTCCAGTGAAAGGCTAGATGGAACTGGAGAGGTCGAAGGTGTAGCCTTCCTAGCGAGACAAACTGCTCCAGGGATGATAGAGTTCCTACAAGACTCATCCAATTCCTGACTGAGCACCGTTCTCTCTTCAACATCAGTTGGACTTTGAGCAGGGCTTGCTCTATTCGGGTGGCAGACGGAAAAGCCCGAAAAACTGGACTGCGAATCTCCATCCCTAAATACAGTATAGTTTGGGATGGAATCAGCTGGGACTTTTCTAGGTTGACCAAAAGTCCCCATTCCTTGGTCAGATCCAATGTCCAATGAAGATCCTGCAGACAGCGATGACTGGACGAGGCTCTGAGAAGCCAGTCGTCCAAGTACAGGGAGGCTCGGATTCCTGATAAATGGAGGAATTTTGCTACATTCCTCATAAGCCTCGTAAACACGAGAGGAGCAGGACTTAGGCCAAAGCACAGGGCCCGAAACTGGTATACCACATTTTTTAAAACAAACCTCAGAAACGGTTGGGAATCTGGGTGTATAGGGATGTGGAAGTACGCGTCTCTTAGGTCGAGAGAGACCATCCAGTCTCCCTTTCTGACCGCTGCTAAGACTGATTTCGTGGTCTCCATGGTGAACTTTGTCTTCGTAACAAAGACGTTGAGTGCACTGACGTCTAGCACCGGTCTCCAACCTCCTGTCTTCTTCGGGACTAGGAAGAGACGGTTGTAAAACCCCGGTGATTGAAGGTCCGAGACTTTCACCACCGCTCCCTTCTCTAGCAATAGAGACACTTCTAGGTTTAGGGCTTGTCTCTTTGACTCCTCTCGGTACCTGGGAGAGAGGTCGATGGGGGAAGTCGCTAGAGGAGGTTTGCGTACAAATGGAATTTTGTACCCCTCTCTGAGCAACCGAACAGACTGTTGGTCTGCGCCCCTCTTCTCCCAGGCCTGCCAGAAGCTCTTCAATCTGGCTCCTACTGCTGTCTGAGGCTGTGGGCAGTCAGACTCTGCCACGTGAGAACTTGGCTCCTCTCTTCTTTCCTCTCTTTCCCTCGGCACGAGTACTTCCCCTGCTGGGAGCTCTGCCACGAAAGGGCGGAATAAATCTGGACGCCGGAGTGTCGATCCTGGGTCTAGCAGAAAAGGATGTAGAAGGAGTCCCTTTGCGAGCAGAGGACGCCACCAAGTCATGGGTGTCCTTCTGCACGAGTGAAGAAGCTATGTCCTTAACCAATTGTTGCGGGAACAAAAACTTTGATAAGGGAGCAAAGAGCAGTTCTGATCTCTGACAGGGAGTAACTCCTGCCGAAAGAAAAGCGCAAAGGGACTCTCGCTTCTTTAAGACTCCCAACGTAAAAGAGGAGGCGAGCTCATTGGAACCATCGCGGATGGCTTTATCCATACAGGACATAATCAGTAAGGAGACATCTCTATCAGCCGATGAGATTTTCCTACTTAAGGCTCCCAAAGACCAGTCAAAGAAGTTGAAAACTTCAAAGGCTCTGTATACGCCTTTCAGCAGATGGTCAAGGTCCGAGGAGGACCAACTAATCTTCGAGCGTCTCATGGCTAGGCGACGGGGAGAGTCTACGAGGCTTGAGAAGTCACCCTGGGCAGAGGCAGGGACTCCCAAGCCGAGAACTTCTCCCGTGGCATACCAGACGCTCGATCTAGACGAGAGCTTTGACGGAGGGAAGGCAAAGGCCGTCTTCCCAAAACTCCTCCTGGTTTCCAACCAGTCGCCTAAAAGTCGTAAAGCTCTCTTGGAAGAGCGAGAGAGCACTAGCTTTGTAAAGGCTGGCATGTTAGCAGGTAAGCCTAGAGCAAACTCAGACGGTGGCGAACGAGGAGCAACAGTGACGAAGTGATCGGGAAAAAGCTCCTTAAAAATTAACATGACTTTCTTAAAGTCCATTGATGGAGGAACCGTTCTAGGTTCGTCTACATCCGAAGGATGATCATCATGATGAGGGTCAGCAACGTCCTCATCTGAAGGATCATCATCTGACAACTGCTGAGTAACAAGCAAAGGGGTTGGCAATGCTTGACACGCAGAGTCCACACGCACTGGTGCATTAGTAGCAGTCCAGGACGCTACGTCATGTAACTGCTTAACAGCTTGTGAACTGTCAACAACAACAGGAGCGGGAGGACGCTCGACGTCAACTCGAGACTGTTTTGACTGCCTAGACTGAGCAGTCAAAACAACTCTAGACTGCGGTGGTTGACGCTCAGCGTCAAAACAAGTCAACTCCGCTGGTTGGCGAACGTCCTGAACGTCAACAAGAGCATTAGAAAGTGGCTGAACGTCCATATGCGGCTGAAAGTCAACACGTGACTGCATCGAGTGAGGCTCTACAAAGCGTGACTGACGTGACTTAGTAACGCCAACGTCAACAGGACGAGCAAAGGCTCGTTTAGGCGGCTGAAGGCCAGGATCTCGATGAGATAAGCAGCGAGGATCATCGCGAACCTTATCGGCAGAATAGTCTTCCATAAGGGAGGCGAGCTTAATCTTCATGTCTTGCAGTACAACCCATTTAGGATCAACGGGAATGGGTGCGGTAAACGTCGGGGTTAACGTCTGAGACGGCACAACCTTGCCTACACCAAGACTCTCTGAGCCTGTGTAACGTTGTTGCTTAGGCGGCGAGCCGTCTTCCGATGACTGCAAAGGGTCAGAGCTGTCCCAATGGCTACAGCCAGGACGCTGGACCTGTCCTGAAGGGACCGACTTTCGCTTAAGGGGCCTAGAAACCTTGCTCCACGGTTTCTTATGCGAAAAGCCTTCGGATGACGAGGAGAAAATGGTCTCTCTCGTCTTATGGTAGGGGCGATCTTGGTGAGACACGCCTGATACCATAGAGGGAACATCTGTTCGCTGATCAAGGCCTCTCGAACCCATAAGTCGTACGACATTACTTCTCCCCTGGGCTTGGGAGCTTGCAAGAGGTCTCGGACTAGGTGAACGACAGGCACGAACAGACGAACCTTCGGTCGCAACACTGTTCACAACACTTTGCGCACTAATCACTTTCCCACGATTTTCCGCTGTGGCACTCTGACACTTAAGCTCTTTAACGTCAGCCATGAGTTGATTACGATCTGTTGCTAACGATTCAACTCTTTCACCCAAGGCATTAATGGCACGT
This sequence comes from Palaemon carinicauda, assembly GCF_036898095.1. Taxonomy (NCBI): domain Eukaryota; kingdom Metazoa; phylum Arthropoda; class Malacostraca; order Decapoda; family Palaemonidae; genus Palaemon; species Palaemon carinicauda. Next base: position 159,758,868 of record NC_090734.1, read on the forward strand.
AACATGTCTCGCATCGATGGTTCCTGAGTGCCAGTAGGGGGTTCAGGCACAACCACTACAGGGGAAGGATTAGGTTCAGGGGCATGTGGAGAGGAAAAATCTACTGACCTAGAGGAACTCCTCCTTACCCTATCTCTCTCTAGCTTACGAGAATACTTGTCGTATTCGAGCCAATCGAATTCCGAAAGGCCCACGCATTCCTCAACACCGATCTCCTAATTGACAGGTTTTACCCCGACAATTAGAACACACAGTATGTGGGTCGAGAGAGGCCTTTGGAAGACGCCTATTGCAATCCCTAGCATTACACTTACGAAATCTAGGGGCTTGTGAAGCGTCAGCCATTTTGAATTAGTCAAAGAAAGTCCAAAAAATAATCCAGTCATCAACAATTAAATCTGTCCAATAAAGAGTTCAAGAGTTTAAGTTGAGGAAAAACACCTGCACTGCGAAAGCTCAAACCAAAATGAAGTACTTCACCAAATATGTTGAGAAAACTCCAGGTTATACAGCGAGTATTGATACGTCTTGTCATCAAGGTCGACAGAGAAGAATTGAAGGCTTGTTTACATGCATGTGTGGTATCTGGGCGATAGTTGGCGCTGGTGGGCACACCCGCAACCTTCATAGCGATCGCTCGCGAGTTTTTGTGTGTTTTCTGTCGAGCCGCTGGAGCAGCAGCTATTATATATTCACCGGCTAAGTTAAATATTTAAAACTAAACATTGTAAATACACAACGGGGGGGAATCTAAACTGTAATTTTTGTAAAAATGAGGAAGAAGAATTGACCCATTTTTTGTTTTGCCATACGATAGAAAAGAAAGAAATGAAATAGAGCTTCAACAACCCTACAAGGAAGCCCAAGAGAAAATAATAGGATAATTTTTATTCAGTGAAAGAAATTTTGAAAAAAAAATATTAAACCTGATGTGGAGGAAAAGACAACAGTATAAGAGAAAGATAAATTATAGAGGAGCTGATGTAAAGGCTATACCTCAACCCCGAACCTGAACCCGAGCAATAGCAATACATAGGCAGATATTTGGTTCATCAGGGCTGCCACGCACATAGAAAATGAGAATACTTCCTAACCCTGCCTCTCATTATCCAAATTTAATTATGAGCATTTATGTGTATGTTGGTCCACCAAACTAATATGATATTTTAATTATAAAATAAATTTTTGAATATACTTACCCGGTGAATATATAATAGCTGCAACTCTGTTGCTCGACAGACACATACAGTAAAAAACTCGCCAGCGATCGCTATACAGGTTGCGGGTGTGCCCACCAGCGCCAACTGTCGGCCAGATACCACTCTCGATGTAAACAAAGACTCAATTTCTTCTCATCCCACTGCGTCTCTATTGGGGAGGAAGGGAGGGTCGTTTAATTTATATATTCACCGGGTAAGTATATTCAAAAATTTATTTTATAATTAAAATATCATTTTTAAATATTTAACTTAGCCGGTGAATATATAATAGCTGATTCACACCCAAGGAGGTGGGTAGAGACCAGAGTTAAATATGTTTACATCGTATAAGCTAAGAGTTTTTTATTTCATTTTGGCAGTTATCAATATAACAAAACCAAAATAAATAGGTACCTGGTAAGGAAGTCGACTTAGACGATTACTCTGCCTTGTAAGTACGTCTTCCTTACGGAGCCCAGCGATCCTCTTAGGATGCTGACAGACCCCCAGGAGCTGAAGTATCAAGGGCTGCAACCCATACAACAGGACCTCATCAAACCCCTAATCTGGGCGCTCTCAAGAAATGACTTTGACCACCCGCCAAATCAACCAGGATGCGAAAGACTTCTTAGCCTTCCGGACAACCCATAAAAACATTAAAACATTTCAAGAGACAGATTAAAAGGATATGGAATTAGGGAATTGTAGTGGTTGAGCCCTCACCCACTACTGCACTCGCTGCTACGAATGGTCCCAGTGTGTAGCAGTTCTCGTAAAGAGACTGGACATCTTTCAAGTAAAATGACGCGAACACTGACTTGCTTCTCCAATAGGTTGCGTCCATGATACTTTGCAGAGATCTATTTTGCTTAAAGGCCACGGAAGTTGCTACAGCTCTAACCTCGTGCGTCTTAATCTTAAGCAAAGATCGGTCTTCCTCACTCAAGTGTGAATGAGCTTCTCGTATTAACAATCTGATAAAGTCTGACCAAGCATTCTTTGACATAGGCAAGGATGGTTTCTTAACCGAACACCATAACGCTTCAGATTGGCCTCGTAAAGGTTTAGTACGAGCTAAGTAGAACTTAAGAGCTCTAACAGGGCATAAGACTCTTTCTAGTTCATTGCCTACGATCTCCGATAATCTAGGAATATCGAAAGATTTAGGCCAAGGACGAGAAGGTAGCTCATTTTTGGCTAGGAAACCAAGTTGCAGAGAACAAGTAGCTTTTTCTGACGAAAACCCGATGTTCTTGCTGAAGGCATGAAGCTCACTGACTCTTTTAGCCGAGGCTAAGCATACCAGGAAAAGTCTTAAGAGTGAGATCTTTCAGAGAGGCTGACTGCAAAGGCTCAAACCTGTCTGACATGAGGAATCTTAGGACCACGTCTAAATTCCACCCAGGAGTAGCCAAACGACGCTCCTTAGAGGTCTCGAAAGACTTAAGGAGGTCTTGCAGATCTTTATTGTTGGAAAGATCTAAGCCTCTATGCCGGAAGACCGAGGCCAACATGCTTCTGTAGCCCTTGATAGTAGGAGCTGAAAGGGATCGTACTTTTCTCAGGTATAAGAGAAAATCAGCTATTTGGGTTACAGAGGTACTGGTCGAGGATACGGAAACTGACTTGCACCAGTCTCAGAAGACTTCCCACTTCGATTGGTAGACTCTAATGGTAGACGCTCTCCTTGCTCTAGCAATCGCACTGGCTGCCTCCTTCGAAAAGCCTCTAGCTCTCTCGAGAGTCTTTCGATAGTCTGAAGGCAGTCAGACGAAGAGCGTGAAGGCTTTGGTGTACCTTCTTTACGTGTGGTTGACGTAGAAGGTCTACTCTTAGAGGAAGACTTCTGGGAACGTCTACTAGCCATCGAAGTACCTCGGTGAACCATTCTCTCGCAGGCCAGAGGGGAGCAACTAACGTCAACCTTGTCCCTTCGTGAGAGGCGAATTTCTGCAGTACCTTATTGACAATCTTGAATGGTGGGAATGCGTAAAGATCTAGATGTGACCAATCTAGGAGGAAGGCATCTATATGTATTGCTGCTGGGTCCGGGACTGGAGAGCAATAGATTGGAAGCCTCTTGGTCAGCGAGGTTGCAAAGAGATCTATGGTGGGTTGACCCCAAGTCGCCCAAAGTCTCTTGCACACATCCTTGTGGAGGGTCCATTCGATTGGAATTACTTGACCTTTCCGACTGAGACAATCTGCTAGGACGTTCAAGTCGCCCTGGATGAACCTCGTTACTAGGGAGATGCCTCGATCTTTTGATCAGATGAGCAGGTCCCTTGCGATCTCGTACAAAGTCAGTGAGTGGGTACCTCCCTGTTTGGAAATGTACGCCAAGGCCGTGGTGTTGTCCGAGTTTACCTCCACCACCTTGCCTCGAAGGAGATTCTCGAAGCTTATCAAGGCCAGATGAACCGCCAAAAGCTCCTTGCTGTTGATATGCATGCTCCTCTGACTCGAGTTCCACAGACCTGAGCATTCCCGACCGTCCAGCGTCGCGCCCCAGCCCAAGTCCGATGCGTCCGAGAAGAGAACGTGGTTGGGTATCTGAACTGCTAGGGGAAAACCATCTCGTAGGCTGATATTGTCCTTCCACCAAGTCAGACAAGACTTTATCTTTTCGGAAATCGGGATCGAGACCGCCTCTAGCGTCTTGTCCTTTTTCCAGTGAAGAGCCAGATGGAATTGAAGAGGACGGAGGTGTAGCCTTCCTAGCGAGACAAATTGCTCCAGGGATGACAGCGTCCCTACCAGACTCATCCACAGCCTGACTGAGCAGCGTTCTTTCTTCAGCATCTTCTGGATGGAGAGCAGGGCTTGATCTATTCTGGGGGCCGACGGAAAAGCCCGAAAAACTCGACTGTGAATCTCCATCCCTAAATACAGAATAGTTTGGGATGGGACCAGCTGTGCCTTTTCCAAATTGACTAGGAGTCCCAATTCCTTGGCCAGATCTAGAGTCCAATTGAGATCCTTCAGACAGCGATGACTGGAAGAGGCTCTGAGAAGCCAGTCGTCCAAGTACAGGGAGGCTCTGATCTCCGATAGCTCGAAACTGGTACCCCACATTCCTGTAAACAAACCTCAGAAACGGTTGGGAATCCGGGTGTATAGGAATGTGGAAGTATGCCTCCTGAAGGTCGAGAGAGACCATCCAGTCGCCTTCCATAAATGCTGTCAAGACAGCCTGGTAGACTTCATCGCGAAGTTTGTCTTGACAATGAACACATTGAGCGCACTTGCCTCTTACTTACTCCTGCAGTGAACATGGCTGCCAAATCATGGAGCCATCCCTGAGGGACTTGTCCCTGCAGAGAACGTGGCTGTCAGATCATTGGAGCCATCCCTGAAAGCCTTGTTTATGCATGACATAATTGTACAGCAAAACTTCAAAGGCTCAAAAACAGCTGTGAAGTTGACCTGGAAAATCTTGGAGCGTCTCCTGGCCAGGCGCCAGGGAGAGTCTACGAGATTTGAGAAGTCTATCTGGGCAGAGGCAGAAACTCCCAAGCCGAGAACTTCTCTCGTGTCATATCAGACTCTCGCTCTATAAGCCAGTTTAAAAGAAGGGAAAGCAAAGGCTGTATCCCCCAAACTCCTCCTGGTGATAAACCAGTCGCCTAGCAAACGTAAAGCTCTCTAGGAGAGCGAGAGAGCACTAGCTTATAAAACAACGGCTTCGAAGTAGCTAGGCCTAGTGTAAGCTCTGACGTTTAGGCGAACGAGGAGCAGCAGTTACAAAAAGATCCGGACAAAGATCCTTAAAAATCAGCATGATTTATTTAAAGTCCATAGAGGGCTAAGCAGCTTTAGGCTCCTCTCCGTCTGACAGAGTCCTCAAGGGAATATCAGTAGGAGGGGGAACAGCAACTTCCTCATCTAAAGGAACCTTGTCCGATAATAGCTGAGTCTCAAGCAAGGGAGAGACCTACCGTGGTGGCAATGCTTTACAAGCAGAGTCCACACGCACTGGTGCATTAGTAGCGGACCAGGACGCAACGTCAAGTAACTGCTTGACAGTCTGTGAACTGTCAACAACAACAGGTGCGAGAGACCAGGACGCAACGTCATGTAACTGCTTGACAGTCTGTGAACTGTCAACAACAACAGGTGCGTGAGGACGCACAGCGTCCACTCGAGACTGCTTTGACCGCCTAGATTGAGCAGTCAAAACAACTCTAGAATGCGGAGGTTGACGCACAGCGTCAAAACAAGTCAACTCCGATTGTTAGCGAACGTCCTGAACGTCAACAAGAGCATCAGCAAGTGGCCTAACGTCCAAATGTGGCTGAAAATCCACACGAGACCGCATCGAGTATGGTTCTAAACAACCTGACTGACGTGACTTAGCTACGCCAACGTCACCAGGACGCACAAAGGAACGTTAGGTTGGCTGAAAGCCAGGATCTCGATGAGATAAACGGCTAGGCTCAACGGACTAATCGGCAGAATAGTCTTCCATAAGGGAGGCAAGCTTATTCTGCATGTCTTGCCGTACAACCCATTTAGGATCAACGGAAATGGTTGCGGTAAGAGACGAGGGTAACGTCTGTGACCGCAAAACCTTGCCAACAAAAAGACTCTCGGAGTCTGTGTTACGCTTTTGTTAGGCGGCGAGCAGTTTTCCGATGACTGCATAGGGTCAGAGCTGTCCTAATGGCTACAACCAGGACGCTGGACCTGTCCTGAAAGGACTGACTTTCGCTTAAGGGCCTCGAAACCTTGTTTCAGGTTTCTTATGCGAAAAGCCTTCGGATGACGAGGAGAAAATTGTCTCTCTCGCCTTATGGTAGGGGAGATCTTGGTAAGATACACCCGATACCATAGAGGGAACGTCTGTTCGCTGATCAAGGCCTCTCGAACCCATAAGTCGTACGACATTACTTCTCCCCTGGGCTTGGGAGCTTGCAAGAGGTCCCGGACTAGGTGAACGACAGGCACGAACAGACGAACCCTCGGTTACGCAACACTGTAACACTTTGCGCAATATCACTTTATCACTACGATTTTCTGTTTTGCACTTATTTCACTGAAATCGAAACTTTAAACTGATTTCTACCTGAAGCACGCAATTCTACCCTCATCAAAAGGTAGTAAATGCGAAATCAGTCGTATAATGCAAGCACATTAATACCAGCAAAAAACAGTAAACATCTTTTAAGATAAAAAAAAAAAATCAGTGACAGGGGAAGAGACTAAACACTAGTTCATTCAAAACTACGTTTTCAATCTCTCACCGTACATTGCCTGGGGACGAGAATAAAACTAAAAACGTTTTATCCTTTCTCCCCGTACAGAGACTAGGGACGAGAGTAACTCGAGAACAACGTTACCCGCTTGAACGGAACGTTTTCTCTCCTCTCTCTCCCTCCGTCTCTATCTCTCTCTCTCTCTCTCTCTCTCTTGATTTCGCACCTAAGAGAAGAGCCCAATTACGTTTCGTCAAAAAAACATGTTATTTGACCAAAGGAAAAAACTGAAAGGTTTTTCAATTAAAAAGTTCCTTTAAAATAGAATTTAAAACATTTAAGCTTTGAAAGAAGAATGAACAAAACGTCAGAATCGATTTACTCTTTCTGCAAAGTGAAACCGTGATACTCTCTCTCTCTATCGTAACGATAGAGCGCAAACTGCGTAGCATAAATAAACTAAACGTTAGTTCATCTTTGAAAACAGTACGAAGACTATTCAAAGAAAATCTTTCATAAAATATTTATTAAAAATATTCATTTAAAAAGTTTTAAATCATTAGCTCTTTAAAAGCTATTTACAATTGAAAGGGCTCAACGTTGTTTAACTTCGGTTTCCAAGTTAGGACCGCCTACTCTCAGGAAAGGTCGCATATAAACAAATCATTAAAATTTAATTTTTTTTTGTTTATTATAAATGGAAAGTTAATCGAAGAGGCCTAATAAAGGCGGTGAGATATAAAATATATAGAGGAAAATCTATAATTAATTTATAACGTGATAAGATAATTGCTAAAAGTCTAAACACACTTCCGTCTAAGGGAAGGGTCGGCCATTTAAAAGTCAAAGAAAGTCCATACTCTCTTTGTCATCAAAAATTAAATCTATCCAAAAACGAGTTCAAGATTTAAGATGAAGATAAAACACCTGCACTGCGAAAGCTCAAACCAAAATGAAGTACTTCACCAAATATGTTGAGAAAACTCCAGGTTCTACAGCGAGTAAAAGTACGTCTTGTCGACACGTCGACAGAGAAGAAATTGAGTCTTTGTTTACATCGAGAGTGGTATCTGGCCGACAGTTGGCGCTGGTGGGCACACCCGCAACCTGTATAGCGATCGCTGGCGAGTTTTTTACTGTATGTGTCTGTCGAGCAACAGAGTTGCAGCTATTATATATTCACCGGCTAAGTTAAATATTTAAAAGTACATTGTTCATTTACTAGTCTTTGTTCGGCATTGGCTCGCAATTTTATATTACAGAATCTCTTTACTCCCCTACGCTGGCAAAAGGTACGGAGCCTTTGTATATCAGCGGCCAGTTCCTTACGCTTGCATGGAGAATGTGAATTTTCTTCCCATTTTCTGTGGGAAGATGTTCTGCAAAATGTCTACACAAGAACACCACACAACTTAAACTTCCCCCACCTAACCTAACCTACAAGGCATATCCTTACATAACTGACATGGGTTGTAATGGACCCCTGCGATCCCCCTTCAGACTGCCGTATTCTTAGCCAGCCATCATCATGCATACAGATGGCGGTAAAGTTTTGAAAAAGTAGTTTTTTTCCAAGATTACATTTCCCTGTGATACAGTACAATAATAACCAGATAGCTGCTATCATACATACACCACAAAAGTAGATTTCACTACGCATGTTAGTCGTGTGAGAGAGTATTTTGATGGAAACACACCCAGTGCAACTACATACATACTACTCTACCCAAAATTAATAAGGATGATCTTAAGATTTCCAAAGTTTAAATAGGAAGTACTGTATATGGAAGCGACTGTTTAAAATACCTAAATAGAATTTGGTGTATGCCAAGGTTGGCCCCCTTCTGTTTTCAGTGTCAAAAAATTCAATTTACGAATTCTGACCAACAATAGGGTCTTGGCGGCCATTGAGATTCTGGAGCCTATAAGGTAACCTTTTGTCTCAGCTTACAGTAACTCTCATCCCAAGCTTAAGTCATCGTTATTAACGAACAAATTAACGGATGCAATTCCCGCTTTTATATGTCTAGATATTGCTTTCACAAAACGGTTCGGAAGCTAATTCGAGAACCATTTTGGGCATAACAAAGAACATTTAGCGTTATCAACAACTGTTGCTTAAGCCTAAAATTACTAATCTGGAAAAGTTCAGAAACAAGGCTCGTTTACTGGTGCTTTGTACAGTGTGTTATCTGCACAAACTACCAATGTCTCTAATATACTTCAACAAACTCGCAGGTGAAAATGACATGTAATTCCTACTCTTTTTACCTAAATAATAAAACACAAATTTCGCAGACATACCTTGCAGACGCCATTTTTGGTATGTAGGATTGTTCTTTTCAATCAAACTGAAATTAATATCAGTGAGTCTTTGTAAAACTTATTCACATAATACAATATAACTGTAAGATTTCGATTATATATTTAGTTTTTTAATGGATTTGTTTATTAAACAAGAATGTATCTTTATGGAGGCGTAAGAAGGTTAAAAGCCAACTTTTATCGAGTAGTGAACACATCCAAACATTTGCCCTTCTGTCTTAGATTCGAAAGTATTTTTGATAAGAAAACACCTTCACAACAATCACATATATCACATTTTATCCAAATTCATAACATAGATAGAAAAAATATAAGTTTTAAATTGTTTCTTTATGAGTTGAGATCAATTTCTTAATAATTCACATTAACAATTAGTCAAATATCTTTGGAGTTAATGCCATCTGTAATGTCATCATGTGAGAACATTTACCTACATTACAAAATTTTCTCGTTTCGATGATGAATATTTTATTTTTTCATTCCAACATGCATTGAAGAATACAGCTCCACCGTTTAAGTGATATGGAAGCAAAGCTTTTGCCTGAATAGTAATTGTCAATTATTCATTTCTTTGATATGCGTATCTGGAATGTACAATTTCTCACTGCAGTAACTTGAACGCCTACCACCATCCCTCCCCCACTCTCTCTCTCTCTCTCTCTCTCTCTCTCTCTCTCTCTCTCTCTCTCTCTCTCTCTCTCTCTCTCTCTCTCTCTCTCAGAATGAAACTGCGTCTTATTTTCGCATCGCGAAAATCATCTCTTCTTTCATTTCAAAGTACACGTATTTGTAAATGAACTTTGTCACGTTACGTAGTCGACTATTGCTTTCAAAGCCAACATGTCACCTACTTATATTTACGGGCTGCCTCAGTGCAAGAGCCCGTGCATTTGATATTATGCAAGGCACTCGAAAACGAGCATACGAACGAACTAACGAACTTAATTCAATTTAATACGCTAGTCCGAGCACCATAAGCGTGCTTTCCGGCCTTGACTGTTTTGCTTGTTTGCTAATGGCTGTTTTTTTTTTTTTCTGGTTTTGTCACAAACTGAAAACTGTACTATGCAGGACCTAAAATACTTGTTTATCATATACATTCTTAAGTATTTAGAATATCATATAGTACAATCCGAGTGTAATATATTCAATCCACGCTATCAAATTGTCGTGAATAGGAAAGTCTAGACTCTAGACCTTTTTGAAAGCCTAAATATCATCAATCCTTCGGATGTTGAGTTGGCTCATGTTATACAATCTTGGGTAGAAGATAGAAGGGTGAGCAGGGCACCAGCCACCCGTTGAGATACTACGGCCAAAGAGTTATTTTGGGTCCTTTGACTGGTCAGACGGTATCACATCAAAGACCTCTCTCTGGTTACGGGTCATTTTCCGTTTGCATACACATACACTGAATAGTCTGGTCTAATCTTTTCACATTCTTTTTTGTCATCATACGCCTGGCAACACTAAGATTGGTAAGGGTAGAAGACTCTTCAGCTATGGTAAGCAGCTCTTCTAGGAGAAGGACACTCCAAAATCAAACCATTGTTCTCAAGTCTTGGGTAGTGCCATAGCCTCTGTACCATAGTCTTCCACTATCTTCGGTTAGAGTTCTCTAGCATGAGAGTAAACTCTGGCACACTATTCTATCTTATTTCTCTTCCTCTTTTTTCACTTTTTTGTTTGGTAATCTCAATGCTGTCAGGTGTATAAAATCGGCCAGACTATTCGGTGTATGTGTAGGCAGAGGAAAAAATGAAGCGTAACTAGAGAGAGGGGTCCAATGTAGTACTGTCTGGACAGGCAAAGAAGCCAATAACTTTCTAGCGCTAGTATCTCAACAGGTGGTTGGTGTCCTTGTCAATTTACCTACTACCTTTTGATCAGATAGTCAAGTTTCTCAAAAAAAAAATGTCAACCATGTAAGTAAGTTTCGGCACAGTGTCAAATCCGGACGTCGGACGTCGGATGCCGTCCGGGAGAATAGAAAACCGCTTGTATCACCGGTAAAGGCGCCATAATACGCCACTTTTTTGACACTGGTAATTTTCACTGATACTTTCTGTTATTTCCTGAATAAATGTTCGAAAAATATTGATTTATTTTCATTTTATTGAGAATAATCTCAATCAGTTACAGTCCAGTGTTGCAGACCAATAATAATGACTGTGGAGTGTATGCTATTGCTAATGCTGTAGAATTGGGCTGTAACAATTTAAAATCATTATTAAAGGGTGGAACTAGTCCATGGATCTATGATGAAAGCCAGATGAGACCACACTTAATAAAATGATTGGAAAGAAAAAAATTTTAACCTTTTCCAAAAATTTCCAGAAAATCACCAATTCAGGTGAAAAGCACGCATCATAAAATTGAAATGGATTGTCCATGCATTCGACCAATTTTTTTCTTATTTTGACAAATTAGTGCAATGCCCAGAATGTGATACATGGTATCATCCAGTGTGTGGTAATAAAGGTGCCAAAACATTATTAAATGAAACTTGGATTTGTGACAGATGTACTAAGTGATATATTAACAACACATTAAAAAAACAAAAGAGGGGCCTGGATGGTTTGTGTGTGCATCGTCTCACACTTACATCACACTTACATGCATATATGTAAAACTGCTTTTGTTGTATTTCTACTTGTAGTCTCGTGTAACTTTTAAAATAAACTATTCTAACATGTTGTTTGTTTGGTCGAATCAAGTGCAATTGGGATATCATTGTTGTAAATTTCTTGAAATTTTTTGTGTCTGTGATAAAACTTTTTACATTTACCTTTACATTAATTTTAGTATTTACCTTTTCTTAATTGTGTTATTATTTCTTTCAATTGAGTATATTTGCTTATATTTATGGTTATGGGAAATAATATGGTGTAGGGTGGTGGATTAGTTGGTTAGACTGTCAACTGCCTTCCCGTGGCTCTGACTGGGCAACAGGCACAGGCTATTATAAAACAAATAAAAACAAATTGATTGATAAAATTTCAGTACATATCAAGTGAAATAGGCTTCATTTCTTACATGTAGTATCCTGTGTCTGGCTAAAGTTGGCAACATTTTAATTGGTTAGTGGATCATACTAAACCTATTGGCAACTAAATGCAGGGTAAAGGGAGTGGTAGGCCCTTTCTCCTTATGTTACTTTACAGCCGGGTAAATTCTTATCTGAGACTGCTGATTGGCGACGTTCGGCTTTTATCCTAACAGGGTAAAATAGCGGGCAGTTAAATAGTGTAACGTTGACGTCCGATTGAGATTATTCTCAATAACATGAAAATAAACCAATATTTTTCGAATATTTATTCAGAAAATAACAGAAAGTATCAGTGAACATTACTTGTCACAAAAAAGAGGTGTATTTCCGCGTCTTTCCCGGTGATACAAGCGATTTTCTATTCTCCTGGACGGCATCCGACGTCCGACGTCCGGATTTTACACAGTGCCGTAAGTTTCTGAATGAAATAGTCATCAGTGAAAAAAAAATCTCCATCTTTTATTTTATTTTCTCAGATGATCAATGTATAGCAATTATTCATTTCGAAGTTCTTACATGACTCTCTGAAGGACCTTTTCACAGTTCCTGGGTCCTGGATCCTAGTTGCTCACTCCGCAAAATAAGTTTGCAGGCACTCTATCCCTTTATGGCTAGGTGCAAAACTTCTAAGCTTATTTTTTATATTATAATAAAGCTTATTTTACCTGTACCATAAATAAATTAACAATGAAATTCTCAATCTTTACTTTTATCACATTCTACCTTGAAATCAGATAGGATAACACCTCGCTATCATCAGTTTTGGCAACCTATTGTGGTCAGTTTGGTAAGGGTAGAAGAGACTTTCGTTAAGCTTAGCAGTTCTTCTAGGAGGACACTCCAAAATCAAACCATAGTCTTGGGTGGTGCCATAACCTCTGTATCATGGTCTTCCAATGTCTTGGGTTAGAGTTCTCTTGGTTGAGGGTACACTCGGGCACACCTTTCAATCTTTATTTTTTTTCTTCATTTTTTTGGGGAGAGGAGGGAATAGTGTGTTGGCCAGGCTTAATATAAGGGTCATGGATGCCTGGTGGTTTATCAAGAGGTTGTCTTTTCCTTATATGATTCTTTGTCTTCTGAAAACCATCCTTACTGTCCTCCCTTCAGTTGAAGTGGCTATCATGGAGGGTATTTAGCCTTGCATGGTGTATCGGCTCCTCCATGTTGACCAGTTTTTCCAACTTTTTTTTTTTTTATAATCTATGGGTGTGATCAATCACTTTATTTATATTTCTGCATATATTGTTTTTGTCATTATCCTTGTTAATTTAGTTTTTAAGTATGATGTATCCTATTTATTACCATTAATTCTTATGCTATCTGGAGACCAGTAGGCCTACGTCTTAGATTTCGTCAATGTCGTATACATGCAAATATTCAAGACCTTACAGTTGCATCCAGACAGTATGATATTCTTTTGTGCCCAGAAACTTTGGTTTCTGGGATACTCATCTGAATTCTGAACCCAAGAAGTTTTATTCCAGCTGTGTGACCAAGTTGTGGAATGATCTTCCTAGTCGGGTAATTAAATCGGTAGAACTTCAAAAGTTCAAATTTGCAGAATTTTCTTTTTATTTTGAACAACATGTCACAAGTCTTTTATAGTTTATATATGAAATATCTGTTTTGATGTTACTGTTTTTTTTTAATATTTTATTCTAATTGTTCATTATTTCTCACATGGTTAATTTATTTCCTTATTTCCTTTCTTCATTGAGCTATTTTCCCTGTTGGAGCCCTTGGGCTTATAGCATTTTGCTTTTCCAACTGGGTTTGTGGGTTAGCTAATAATAATGATGATAATAATAATAATAATAATAATAATAATAATAATAATAATAATAATAATAATAATAATAATAATAATACATTTTGGATAGTTGGTATATTTTCACAACACATCTAGTCCTAACAATTTGGTAACAATGAAATTTACTAGATTTAGCATAATTTGGCCTCAAATTTAGTGTCTAGCATAATTGATCTTTTGACATAATTCTAGCATAATCTTGCTATGCTTAGAATAAGTTTAGTAGGTAGTGGGTTGGCCAAGGAACCAACCACCCGTTGAGATACTACCACCAGAGAGTTATTGGGGCCTTTGGCTAGACAATACCACACTGGATCCCTCTCTCTTGTTACGGCCCATTTCATCTTTGCTGACACATGCAAAGAATAGTCTGGCCTATTCTTTACACATTCTCCTCTTTCCCTATACACTTGACAACACTGAAATTGCCAAACAATTCTTCTTCTCTCAAGAGGTTAACTACTGCACTCTGATATGTTCAGTGGCTACTTTCCTCTTGGTAAGGTCAGAAGAGACTCTTTAGCTATGGTAAGCAGCTCTTCTAGGAGAATGACACTCTGAAATCAACCCATTGTTCTCTAGTCTTGAGTAGTGCCATAGCCTCTGTACCATGGTCTTCCACTGTCTTAGGTTGGGTTCTCTTGCTTGATGGTACACTTGGGCACATTATTCCATCTCAATTCTCTTCATCTTGTGTTGTTAAAGCCTATTTGTGGTTTACACAGGAAATATTTAAATTAATGTTGTTACTGTTCTTGAAATTTTTTTTTTCCTTGTCCCCATTCTTCACTGGGATATTATTTTCCCTGTTGGAGCCCCTGGGGTTATAGCATCCTGCTTTTCTAACTTGGGTTGTAGCTAAGCAAGTAATAATAATAATAATAATAATAATAATAATAATAATAATAATAATAATAATAATAATAATAATAATAATAATAATAATAATGATGATGATGATGATGATGATAATAATAATAATAATAATAATAATAATAATAATAATAATAATAATAATAATAATAATAATAATAATAATAATAATTACTTCGGTTTTCATTATCACACGATTTTATTCAAGAGGTAACTATAGAGGCAAGTAGCATCTACTACTACTACTACTGTAACTTATCCAAGTAAGTGGTTGTTATTACTTTTACAAATTACATTTTACTGTAATTATCATTGGTTAAAATCACGTATTTGAACTGTTTCGTAATCAATTAAGATTTTCCTTATCATTATTTAAGTTAATGACTGTTGTCATTTAACTTTAAATACAAATAAGCTTGATTTGTCTAACTTAGGTCCGCCTGCTTGGATGAGTTTATGGTAAGTTCTGGTTTTTAAGCTTTTTATAAACATTATGGCTATACCAAAAACCATAAACTTTTTAATGAATTACCTGAAGAGTCAACCACATTGTAAATTAGGAAGATTAGATAAGGGAGATATTAAAGGAATACATACTTTTTTACTTTTAGGGGTCAAATTCGGTATTTTTGTAGTGAATTACATGGCAATGTAACCTAGGAAAAAAACTACTGTTTCTTATAGAAAAAATTACGATCTCTTCAAAAATGACACCAAGTTTATCCAGATATACTATTTTGTATTTTCCTCCGGTTATTATAATTTCAAGAAGGTAATGTATAGAGAAGAAAAGGCTTGTTTTACGTTTATATATCGATTCTCCAGTATGTTTTCCCCACCCAAAACCCCGAGTTCCCACTGGGGGTCCCCCATTATTGGAGGATATAGATGTATATATGTTTCTGAAACTATTAATTTGCAACGGGAACGGGTGTCATTTTCTAAGAGAGCGTAATTTTTTCTATTAGAAACAGTAGTTTTTTTCCTAGGTTACATTGCCCTGTAATTCACTACAATGAAACCTTAAATTCTCGCTCTCCATCAGACACTAAGAGTCTGTTCAGGCGGGCCTTGGTGTGTGAAAATAATTTCTTTCCAGTTAATATATTGCTCTGTATCTTTTCAGTTATTCGCTAGCATTTGTATTCAGGCTTAATAGTTTTTAGTTCACTATTATATCACTATTATAACACTTTCCAAAGAGATAAGTCTTCAGGTGTTTCTTGAAAGCTGCCACATTTTTGCTATTCTTGACATCAAGTGGAAGGTCGTTGAAGAGTCTCGGTGCAGCATAACAAAACGTTCTTCTTCCTATTGTATGATTCACACTAATTTCGAATAGTCTGTATGGGTCGTCAGCATGTCTAACTCTTACAGCAGTTTGAGGTTCGACCTGACTTTAGGGTCGAACCAGTAAATCTAACCCGAAATAAATGCTGTATATATTTAAAGCGAACGTACAGGGATACAGTCAGACTAACCCAACCTATCTTGGGGTGCTTGGCATCGTAATCCACGAGTACAGAAAAACAACCTGTAAACTCATAGAAAAACGCGGGACAACATATCTAAAAAAAAAAAACAATAGTAAATGATGTGCTTTCATCGAATTTGACCTTTATTTCCACTGTAAATAAGCCGTTCTACCGTTATGGACCCCTCGCCCCTTCTAGACAGGCACAGGTCGGGACCTGGGACTTTGGATGTGTGAAAGGAGACAGAACGCCTTACACCGATTTAGCGGTGTTAGGAAGTGTCGTTACTTACAATAACGACATGGAAAATCCATGGTTATTGAATATCTATGTTCATGTTGTATATGGAAAATTTTTCTTTATATTACATTGCGTTAAGTAGAAATGTGCAGGTTTGTGTACAAATGAATGTTTTATTTATATTTAATTGTAATAAGCATTGTTACCAAGGAATATTGTCTTGTGAATAGTTGTATAATTGGTTAACAATGCGATGTAAGTTGTTTGATAGTTTCGTTCGGTTTGTGTTGGATCGTTGGTTTCGTTCGTTTTGTTGTTTCTTTTGTCGTGAGCGAACGAGGCGGAAGTCGTGGCTTTGGGAGAGAGAGCGAACATATTATTTTCACGACAGAGGCAGCAGAGGTAACGGCCACAGTTGCTGCCTGTCACTTCTCAATGTACGTAGCGTGGTTTGGAGAACTTAATCAGAGTGAAGAGAATTTCACTTTGATTAAGGATGCTGTTCCTTCCCAGCATTTAATGAAGTGGATGAATTAGTCAACCGAAGTTTGGATGAGTATCTAATATTAATTAATTGCCTTGGATAGGATAAATCACTAGGGATATGCATATCTGTGCGTGGGATTCCGTGACTGGGTAAAATTAAATATATATTAATGGTATCGTGGTTTACCCGTGCCTATTGTAATCCGAACTCGGCAAGAACTTCATATGAAACTAGTAAGTAATAATTGGGGGGGAAAAAGCACAATAGAATATAGTATGTCCATTTGTTTTTGTAACACAACACAATGAATTCTTTATGTAGAGAAAGGGTCTTGAGTTCTCTTAAACAAATCTGGTAATTAGAAATTTCTGTATTTGACTGAAGTCATTATATGTTGTTGCTTGTTTGACCCTAATAAGTAACGATAGGAAGGTACACATTAGCAGATTTGAGAAACCTGCAGCAGGTCTTGCTAACTGGCAGGGGTTGAAAATAGCTTGAGTACCAGGCATATTTAACACTTACGAGATTTGTAAAAAGCCACAAAACCTAACAAACTCACCTAACCTAATCTAGTAGTTCCCAGGTCACAGACCTAGCCTGGGACAAGCCCCCAGACCCCCCTTCGTAGGTCACATACCTTCCCAGGTCACAGACCTAGCCAGGGTCAAGTCCCCAGACCCCCCTTCCTAGGTCACATACCTTCCCAGGTCACAGACCTAGCCAGGGTCAAGCCCCCAGACCCCCCCCCTAACTAGGTCACATACCTCCCAGGTCACAGACCTAGCCAGGGTCAAGCCCCCAGACCCCCCTTCCTAGGTCACAGACCTAGCCGGGATCAAGCCTCCAGACCCCCTACACACACCCATTCCCAGGTCTGAAAAGATATAGAAGTTATTGCTTATACAGTAATGACAATTAATGAATAAACTATATTTCAGATAAGCATAAAGTTACGTATGGTATGCTTTACTGTACAGTCTGTTCATTTCATTTTGTTTTCCAGGTGTCCTGTTAGTTTCCAGCTGCTAGGTAATGAAAGGGTTACCTGTTATCAGAAGTTTGACAATTGGTAGACCTTTTTTATGTAAAAGTGGGATCCACCATTTCCTCTCAAAATCCTCTGTGAAACTTACACCACGTCCTTTGGTCTGTAAGTATTTTTTTATGTAGTGTGCAGTATATATTTTCCCATAGAACATTGTCATATCTGTATAGTAAAGTGCTCAAATAACTTTTTGCACAAATAAATGTTGTCATACCTATAGGGGAAACTAGGGTCCTGCTGTCTTTATTGTTCATCTGTTTTGTCCATATTGTTTAGGAATATTAGCTGAAGTGTTTCTTAACTTTAAAACTTCCACTTTATCATTGTTTAAGGTTTGAATATTGATTTCATGGCAGCATTAAAATCTATATTTGCTCCATAACTAAGTACAAACCATCATTATTTGTAGTGGTATTACTTTTGGTGAAGCTGAAAGACGAGCCGTTAGACTTTTAGCGAGGGTTAACCACCCACCTGCTAGTTATCTGGCTTGGGAATTGGAGATAGGAACTACCTCTCTCTCTCACACACACACCTGGATTGTGAACCTCACTTTAATTTTGGTTCTGGGAGAGACACTTTAACTTACTGGCCTTTTGACTTGTTTTTTCTTAATCTTATTCGTTCCGTAACCGAAATACAAACCACGCTATTTACATTGGGTTTACCTTTTAGCGCAGCTGAAATGGCGAGCCATTAGAATTTAATGAGGGTGTATTACCCCCGCGCTAGTTAGCGGGGGGGGGGGGGGGGAGTGGTAGCTAGCTACCCCTCCCCCTCCCCCCCTCACACACAGATGAATGCTCATTTTCACTTTTGGCTCGGACTGTGACAGACGTCTTTGTCTTGGTCCTCTCTTGGCAGCCATTGTTTGTTTTGTCTTTACTTAATCGCTTACTTTTCTTTTACTCAATATATATGTAAACATGTTTTCATGTTTGTATATATATTTGAGTATAGAAATCAGTAAGTTTCCTTTTCAGAGTTGTGTGTGTAGTGCACGATATCTACGTGGAGTCCTCGGCAGTTAGGCCACCACGGCGTAATTTTATGGGTTGCGATCGAGTTTGACTTCGGTCTTTCTCTCTCTCTCTCTCTTGAGGTCGTTCACCCTTTTACTACGTGTTACTACGCCCTTGTAGCTTCCTTTCCGTGTGGGGGGGTTGCTACGCCGTACGTTTTGTCACAATTAGTTTATGAATCTAATTGTATTTTTTAATTTTTCAGCTTTGTAGAACGATTCCTTTCGGGGTTTTCGTTCTTTCTTTAGTGTTCATTCATTTTTAAATTAGATAATTACATAGATACATTATTATAATTGTTATAATTCTGTTTTGGTTACAGCTCTCCTTCCGTGAGTGTAAGTGGTTGTGAGGGCACGTGCCTGTTGTGTAATTCTTGTTTCCTTTCCCTCGGGATTCCTCTTCGGAGCCTTCCCGGGGGAATGAATGTGTACTAATGATTTTTGTTTTATTTTTTTACAGTTACCGATCTTGTTCATTTCTGTAATATGGTAACGGTGTGAGCTGTCTTGTTGAGGCCTGGGGATTCGGCTGTTGTTGCTTCCCCCCTTGTATTTTCGTCAGGGGCGTGTCTCCTTCTACTGGAAGTACTCCCGTGACGACGGACAGCTCTCCAGTTCATTTTAGAACTCTCAGGAGGCTTGCCTCCTTGGGTGTGTAACTTTCCTTCCGAGGGAAGTTTTTCTTGTCCAGGCTTGAGTTTTTCCCCTTTTGGGGGTTCTTCTCTTGCCTTTTATTTCGTGCGACTCTGCTCTTGGTGCTGAGCGGTCACACCTGCAGTTTCGCTCAAGGGGCTGGGCAACTGCAGGAGCCCCTCTTCGGAGGATTGCTCCTTTTTATGAATAGTACTTACCTGGCAGTTATATATATATAGCTGATATCTCTAAATCGGCAGAATTTTTCAAAACGAGGCAACCGCCTTGTGGTGGTTGGGAGGTAGGTGGTAACACCCGTCACAGGGTGGTCCAAGGAATCATTCCCGTGTCCAAGACTTCAGTTCATCTCTGCCGGCTGGATCGAAAACATCGTCGGTCCACCATTGAGAGTTTTTCGAATCATTTTCCCTTCGCTTTTTTGGACTTCGTTTGGTGAAGTACACTGATTTAGGGTTTTCGGCACAAGCGACGAAATCTATCGCCAGAGCAAGGAGGATCTCTTCACAAAGAGTCTACCAATCTAGGTGGGAGACCTTTAGAGCTTGGTGCAGGCGGCACAAGTTTCCTCATCCACTACCTCTCTGAGCCAGATTGCAGACTTCTTCTTGTACCTCAGACAGGATGCTAAGCTGGCTGTATCTACCATCAATGGATACAGCAGTATGCTCTCCACCGTCTTTAGGCATAGAGACCTAGAGTTGTCCCAAAATCAAGGTTTGCAGGACCTCATCGGGTCTTTTCAGACGACGTAATAGGTACTCTTAAACCTGGATGTGGTGTTTAAGTTTCTGTGCTCCAAGAAATTTGAACCTATCTCGCTAGCCTCTCTTCGGGTTGTAGCGAAGAAAACCCTCTCCCTTATGACTCTAGCGAATGCCAAGAGGTCAGCAAAGTCCTGGCGAAGAGGGTGAGCTTCAATTAGGATAGGGCAGTTTGTGCCTTAAGGTTCATCTTTCTCGTAAAGAGCGAGAACCCTTCGTAACCCTGTCCTACGACGTTTGATGTCATTAACCTCACGAACCTAGTGGGTCGAGAGAAGGAAAGACTCCTCTGCCCAGTTAGGTCCCTCAAAGTTTTTTTGGCTCACGCTATGAACGTGAGCTGTGCATCCAACTTGTTATGGTGTTCAGTGAAAGATCCGCCAAAAACCCCTGTCTAAGTATGCTTTGTCCTTTTTCCTGAGGGAGAAAATTAGGGAAGCCCACCTCTTATGTGAGGAGGAACACTTTGCCCTGTTGAAATTACGGGCTCACGAAGTGAGAGCCATTGCTACCTCTCTGGCATATCAGGAATATATGTTAGTTAGGCTATTCATGGATGCTATTTTCTAGAGGAGCAACTCTGTCTTCGCTTCTCATTAACTTAGAGAGGTGAGAGTAGACTTTGGCAAGTACTATACTTTGGGCCCATACATAGCTGCGGTTTATATGCATGTATGAGGGTTTGTGTTTTTATGATGGTCTGAGGACTTCGTCTTGTGGTGCGGTTCCCTCAGTCTAGATAGATAGTTTATGTCTATGTTGCAGGGTTAGGTGGTTAGTTTTAGTAAGGTTGCAGTTTTTATTATATGGGGGAAGGTAGTTTCTGAAGTCTAGTCAAGTTGTTGGTCTTATCCCTTTGACAGACTCGATTGAGTTTTTTGCAGCTTTGCAGGCATACTCCTGGATAAACTCTCCTAAGGGAAAGCCACTCTAAAGGCTGTACCTTTGAATCAGCTACCTTAGCAGGCAAGGAATCAAGGTGTTTTTATCTCCTACAACTCTTTTGTTGTTTCCCCAATGATGTTTACTGTCTGTTTCCCTCCTCCAATTGTGTGAATCAGCTATATATATATAACTGCCTCAGGAGACAGGTCGGGCATAGATGAACTGAAGTCTTGGACACGGGAATGATTCCTTGGACCACCCTGTGACGGGTGTTACCACCTACCTCCCAACCACCACAAGGCGGTTGCCTCGTTTTGAAAAATTCTGCCGATTTAGAGATATCAGCTATATATATATAACTGCCAGGTAAGTATTCATAAAACTTTGTTTTATCATAAAAACTCCATTTTAGGTCACTGGCTGACCAGTCTCTTCTACGAAGTGTTTCTCTTTCGTTCGCGAGAGAGTACACTCATAGAGACTTTTCTTCGGAGGATTCTTCTGCTGCTGTTGCTGTTGGCCTCCTCCGCCGTAAGGCCCACCGTCCACCTCGTCGTAAGGGCCTCTCATCTCCCTATAAGGGTGCTAAGAGGCGCCTTTTTGAATCTCTGTTTGCAGCCTACAACTCCTTCTTCTTGATCTTCCGCCTTGGTGCAGATGGACAGCAGTCTGATCTCGTCTTCCGACGGGCAACGGTCTTCCCGACGGACGGTTTTCCGACGGACATCAGTCTCCCGGCGGACAGGCAACGGTCTTCCGATGGACATCTGTCTCCCGACGGACAACGTTCCCTTCGGGGCAAAGGGTTGCCTCCCACGGGGGTTCTTCCCTTGCGTGTCAGGGTTCCCCTGCGCGCCCTTCTGCTGTGTTCTCTCCTGCTCCTGCTCAGTGTTAGTACACAGGCGCTCTCCTGCTCATCAGCGCTTCCTGATCGCTAGCACTCTCCTGTTCGCCAGCGCTCTCCTGTTCGTCAGCGCTCTCCTGTTCGTCAGCGCTCTCCTGTTCGTCAGCGCTCTCATGATGATCATCCCTGCTGTTCCTGTTGGTTCCTGTTACGCGCCCTGTGCGCCCACGTTCGCCCTCGCGATCTAGAACTTCGGTTCAGGTCTGGGTCAAGGACTCTTCTTCTATGCGCAAGCTTTCACGCGTTGCCTTCTGCTCGCCAGCGATCATCAGCTCGTCAGCGATCACCTGCTCGCCAGCGTTCACCTGCTCGCCAGCGCGCACAGGCGATATTAGTATCGCCTATTCAACAGCGTTCTACACGTCAGCGATCACCTGTCTTTACAGCCGGCGCGCCAACGTTCTCCAACGCTTCTGAAGGAACATGGTTCGCCAGCTACTAGCTAGCCATCACGCGATCGCCCACCTGCGCATGCCGCTCGCCATCGCGCGATCGCCCACCTGCGCATGCCGCTCGCCATTGCGCGATCGCCCACCTGCGCATGCCGCTCGCCATCGCGCGATTGCCCACCTGCGCATGCCGCTCGCCATCGCGTGATTGCCCACCTGCGCATGCTGCTCGCCATCGCGCGAACGCCCACCTGCGCATGCTGCTCGCCATCGCGCGATCACCTACCTGCGCATGCTGCTCGAAATCGCGCGATCGCTCACCTGCGCATGCTGCTCGCCATCGCTGGCCAACGCGTCGACATGCCACAACGCGCCATTGCCAACCTGCGCGTCAGCGCTCACCAGCTCACCACTGATCGCCTGTTGATCCACATCGCCAGCAGTCTTCCTCGCCCACGCGGCAGCGCGTTTCCTCGCCATCGCGCTAACTCTTGCGTTCGCCGCCTCGGACTCGCGCTCATTCACCTGCCCACCCTCGCGACCGCTTGCCCGCGCGACCGTTCGCCTGCGCCCGCGCGACCGTTCGCCTGCGCCCGCGCGACCGTTCGCCTGCGCCCGCGCGACCGTTCGCCTGCGCCCGCGCGACCGTTCGCCTGCGCCCGCGCGACCGTTCGCCTGCGCCCGCGCGACCGTTCGCCTGCGCCCGCGCGACCGTTCGCCTGCGCCCGCGCGACCGTTCGCCTGCGCCCGCGCGACCGTTCGCCTGCGCCCGCGCGACCGTTCGCCTGCGCGACCGTTCGCCTGCGCCCGCGCGACCGTTCGCCTGCGCCCGCGCGACCGTTCGCCTGCGCCCGCGCGACCGTTCGCCTGCGCCCGCGCGACCGTTCGCCTGCGCCCGCGCGACCGTTCGCCTGCGCCCGCGCGACCGTTCGCCTGCGCCCGCGCGACCGTTCGCCTGCGCCCGCGCGACCGTTCGCCTGCGCCCGCGCGACCGTTCGCCTGCGCCCGCGCGACCGTTCGCCTGCGCCCGCGCGACCGTTCGCCTGCGCCCGCGCGACCGTTCGCCTGCGCCCGCGCGACCGTTCGCCTGCGCCCGCGCGACCGTTCGCCTGCGCCCGCGCGACCGTTCGCCTGCGCCCGCGCGACCGTTCGCCTGCGCCCGCGCGACCGTTCGCCTGCGCCCGCGCGACCGTTCGCCTGCGCCCGCGCGACCGTTCGCCTGCGCCCGCGCGACCGTTCGCCTGCGCCCGCGCGACCGTTCGCCTGCGCCCGCGCGACCGTTCGCCTGCGCCCGCGCGACCGTTCGCCTGCGCCCGCGCGACCGCTCGCCCGCGCGACCGCTCGCCCGCGCGACCGCTCGCCCGCGCGACCGTTCGCCCGCGCGACCGTTCGCCCGCGCGCCCGTTCGCCCGCGCGCCCGCGCGCCAGTGTGACAGCAACACTCCTCTTTTCAGAACCTGGGTTAGCCCTTCCCCGTCATTCCCTGGAAGGATTTTTGGCGGGGGGCTTTCCGTTCGAGATTTCTCCATCGGCCAAGGGGTGATTGCTTACCCCTTCCTCTGGGGACTTACCAGGTCCTTTCCCTCCTCGGTTACGGCCCGAGGTTTGGTTCAAGGAAGCTACAGGAATTTCATGGGTACTTTCCTCCTCTCGGGCTCAGGCACCTTGGCCTTTCGTCGTTAAGTATCTAACTTGCGGACAAGCTCGATGTTGTACCATCTGGACGCGCTGACTGAGGCCTTCCTTCGGGTGTCTCATCTGTGGAGGTCGACAACCTCAGACACCCTTCCATCCTTGAGAAGAGTTTGTTTGTGCCCAAGGACAGAGACTTAGACAGCGGCTGTGCGGAGGAAATCGACTTCCGTTTTCACTCCTCCAAGGCGCTTTCTTCCAGACTCTGCAGGGCTCCAGCGCCTTTTTCTTTCAACCATGTCGGCCTAAGTTATCGGCTACGACAACTGAGACAAGGTGTCCAATTGCAGTTTCCTCCTGTCAGGAACAGATGGCACGGGAGGCTCCCCCGGGGAGGCCTAGTCCTAAAAGGAGCGGCAGAGTTCACGAACTCTAGGATTGCAGGTTTCTCGCTGGGAGGATGCTTATGGTTACTCATCCGGATGACAGCTTCCCGATGCCCATTCCTGCACGATCTCTGTGATCAGCCAAGAATATCGCGCCTGCGAAGGTCCTCCATAGGATCATCGACGGCTTCACCCCCGGCCTCTTCAGTCGATCCTTTCTTGTAAGGAAGGATCTGAGAGGGGAGTTCCGTAGTCGACCTCTCAGCCCTGATCAAGTTTGTCGAACAAACTTCGGCCAGCGTAGAACAGCAGAATCGATCAGACTGGTAACGAGGCGACAGGACTCCTTAAACCCTGGATCGGAAGGACGGGTACTTTGTTTCCATTCCATCCATCTTCCAGGGAGCTCGTGGAATTCAGCCTAGACTGCAAGTATTCCTGCTTATGATGCAGTGTGGCTATCCCGCCGTGGCATAGCAGGTTTTTTTCCCCAGAGAACTCTCCCTGCTTTACTCATGGCCGCTCAGGTGCAGGCTTCCACCTCCTTTGCTTTTTGGATGGCTGGTCAACTCCGGTAGGCTCGGGTTCGACCTTCTTCAGCGCCGGGACAAGCTTCCGGATGCTTACCATGAGTGTGGGTTCATGGTATTTTGCTTGGAGCCTTCTCTTCTTCTGCCTCAACATCTGGAGTATCTGGCCATGATATTGACTCAACGGCCTTACCACGTTGGAAACCCCGCTTCTCGTCCGTCCAGCGAGGTTAAGAACGTCGGTTCTGGTCGGTACTTGGATGGGTGACCACCTGGGGACGCCAGATTCTGTTGCCACATCCTCCGAGCCTTCCTTTCAGTTGACTGTGGCAAGACTGAGGAGAGTTGTAGTACCTGTTCTCAGTCAAGCAGAGCTTTCAGCCCTACCTTGGAACGTTTCCTAGTTCTCCTTTCCTCATTGACCCGTCTATAGTCCGAACGGTCGCCTCAGGATAAGTTCCATGTGGGGCGGTCCAAGTTCCGGTGGTTTCAGGCAACGTTTAACCGGACTTCCTGGCCCCTATGGGACCAGCGGAACTATTAGACCTGCAATGGGTGTTGACCTATGGAACCTCTTGATGGGAGTGGATATTCTCGTCCTTTCCCCATATTCTTGATGCTGTTCTCGGACTCGTCAAAGGAAAGGGGGGGTGGGGGCATGTTCCGGTCCAGGCTTATGGTCAAGACCTGAAGGATACCTCTCCATCATTCAGGAAGGCTTAGGGGCCGTAGTCTGGCCCCTCTACAGATCCTACAGCTCCTGCCGAGTCGCTCCGTGCACGTCGACTTCATGATTCTGGCGTGTTCTAACCAGCAGGGGACGCATTTTCACACCTTCACATCTTGCAGTAGAGATACCGGGATGATTGAGATACTCTCAATACCACCATCAACTCTCTTATTCCAGGCAGAGGAATGTTCTCTCCGACTATCCGAGCAGAGCCTCGTAGAGAGAGTGTACCTGGGGGTCTTTGACCTTGAGTAACCAGCAAGTCCTGGTCTGGGGGACCTGATCGCGACAGCTTGGAACCTCAAGCTTCCGCTGTTCTTCTCCCCAGTCTCAGACCCCGAGACTCTGGCAAGATGCATTCCGGTGATGGTGGGACAACTTCGACGCCTGCGTCTTCCCTCCTTTTTGTCTGTGGAGAATGGGTCTCAACAAGACCAGGTTGTCTGTCAACCTTTCAATAGGAGAGCTCCACTGGGACTATGCGCAGAACGGTTTCTGGACCCTCTGCTTCCCCTGACGGAACTCCCGGGAGAGCTTCTCCCACGGCGCAGACTACTCAAACAACCATACTGCAACATTTCTCCCGAACTGGGGCGTCGCTTCGGATTCATGCCTGGAGACACTACGCCGCCTCCTCAAGAAGAGACAACCCGCTACAGTCGCGGTACGGAGGTTGCGTCATCTGCGATAGTCACCCTCTTAATGAGAGAATGCCTTGATGAAGTCATTGAGCTTCAGCACGGCATTTCATTCCCGTGCTGAATCTTGGTGACGGGCAAGAGGGCTCTCGAACTTCGGGAAATTGCTCCTCCAGTTCGAATCTAAATTTCTCTTTCATCTTTTTCTTCTGCTTAATATTACTTCGACCTTCTCCTAATTTTATCAACTTTCTTTCATCTTGCTGTCCTATCTCTATGATTATTATTTTTCTTAGTTATATATATATGTAGATGTATGCATATATATATATATTTATTTATTTTATTTGTTCATTTATTTATTTATCTATTTTTTTCTATTTTATTTAAATGGCGTGGATATTTCCACATTCGTTATTACTGCCTGCTTAGATGAATGGGAGAAGGGATCACGGTTGGTAGGTATTCGCATTCAAAGCTATATATGAGAGTATTGGATGATCTCAGCCATCCCAAAGAATGTTTGGACCTTTTTGGCGGAACTACTCTCAAGGGTTGGGTCATCGGAATCCAGGGGGATCCAATCCTTGAGGTGGGATTCTTGGCTTTTGGCCAGAAGCCCATCATTACAGATATGGGGAGGATGATTCTATATTACTTTGGTCTCAGTCCTAACAGGCGGGTTTAGCTTACACCTGTGCCTCTATATCTGTTTTGATGCTATCCTTCGGGTAGGGTATGGAGTGGACCATCTGGGAAGTATACTCTCATTGTGCCGATAGTGGAGAATACAAATTTCCTTTCCAACGTATGATACTTTCTTATAATTCTCAAGCAGGTACCCCAACAAAACAACAACAAAAAACCTGAAAATCCCACCCTTAAATATGGACCCTTCAAATACTGACTCCCCATCCCCTGGATTTGCTGACTCCCCCCCGGCACTGTTGACGACTTCTGCTACTGTAATTAAGGAAAACTCTGTTGACGACCTTCGAACTAAAAAGGACCACTCTACTGATGTTAAAAAATCTAGCAATTTGGGTAACACAGGGAAACTACGATTCCTTCATGTTTCCCAAATCCCATTAGAGACAAATTATGATGATATATATAGAGCATTTGAGTGCTATGGATTGATAAAGGAAATAAGGATGAGACTTGGAGATGAAAAATGGGACTCTTGGATATCTTTTGAAAGTCATGATGAAGCGTTTAATGCCATAAGTAATATTAGTAGTATCAAAATTAACGAATTGAACATCATGGGAGCTCTTTGTGATAAGGTCCCAAAGGAATTGGATGTGTACAAACCTGCTGATTGGTTTAAAAAAGATAGAAATGTACCCATGCCTTCACAGAGAAAACCCAAACCACCAATGTGGCTCTTAGCTGAACCTAAAGGGATTATAGGGAATTATTTCAAGATATGTAAGTTTATCCAAAAAAGAGTAGGAACCATAGCACCTGGAGATATATCTCGTTTTGGGAAGAACAGTTATCTCATCCATGCCAAATCTTCGACTCAGTCTGCAATACTGTCTAACTTACAGACAGGCAGTGATGAAATTACATTGGAAATGAAACCTCATCTAAATTTTAGTTATGGAAGGGGAGTGGTCTTTAATAAGGACCTATACGAATTTACAGAGGAGGAGATACTTTCTATGTGTCCATTAAATGTATGGAAAGTGCATAAGGTTCCTGGAACTTCAATGATTATACTTACTTTCCAGGATGCTGATGTATCTTTCCATATTTTTATTGAAAATGAAAGGATTAAAGTTCGGCCTTTCAAACAAAAGCCCCTGCAATGTTTTAATTGTTTTAAATTTGGACACCCATCCAAAGTTTGCAAAAATGGAAAAATGTGTGGTATTTGCTCCAAAACTTATCATGGAGAATGTACACTTGAGGCCAGGTGTTCAAATTGCAATTTGAATCATAAATCAACTGATAGGAGATGCGAACTGTATAAGTTGGAGGAAGCTGCCCTAAACAAATCAAGTTTAGAACACATAAGTGTGGGACATGCAAAAAGACTGTTGAATAAATCAACCAGCTATGCAAAGGCCTTAAAATCAAAGGTAAATTTACCACAGGAGACAGCAACCCCACCTAGCACTGCCAGTAATCCTAAGAAAAGAAATACAACCTCTGATAATAAAGTACTGCATGACAAGGTAATCATATTGCCTTCTGAGGCTTTGCCACAGCGTATTAAAAATGGGTCATTACCCATCTCTGTACAGCCTTCGTCCCCCATTACCAACAATAGTACTAACCTCTCCCAGGCCATGTCCTTGCCTAATTTGATGGAGATGCCACCTGACACCAAGTTACCAGGTGCACCTGTATTGGGGAAGGTGCAAAACCCTGGTAGCTCAAAACCTACTAATCGGAAAAGAGAGAGACCTCCATCTCTCTCGCCCCCTTCCATAAGAAATATCAAAATTACGACGTCAAATAAATATGATGATTTGTCTGTTGATTTTTCAATATTAAACTTACCCGATAATCATGTAGCTGTCAACTCCGTTGCCCGACAGAATTCTATGGAGGGATACGCCAGCTATCACAATACTAGAAGGGGGTGTACTTACCAGCGCCACCTGTGGCCAGGTACTCAAGTACTTCTTGTTGACACCTCCTCAATTATTCCTCTGTCGTGCTTCCGGCAAGACGTTCTGGGATATGCTTATGATCTTCGAGTTTGTTCACGGCTAATTGGTGAAGTATTCTCTCAGATTTCGGCTGTCGCTTTACTGGAAACCTTCTTATATTAGCTAGATAGCTTTTATATAGTCCTGATATACGGTTAACGATCTTTTGCTTGATTTTGGAAACCCCTTTGGCTAACTCTTTGGATTCAAGATGTCTGACATTTCGCAAGCCCCCTCCCATAGACGATGTAGGTCTTGCAATAGGCGTATTCCGAAGGCCTCGGTAGATCCTCACACCGCTTGTTCTGACTGTAGGGACAGACCCTGTCAGTTAGAAAATCGATGTGAGGAATGCGCCGGACTTTCGGAACTGGAATTTGTCCGTCTTTTAAAATATTCAACTAAGTTAGAGAGAGGTAGAGTTAGGAGGAGTTCTTCTCACTCTTCACTGTTTTCCTCACCTCATGATCCCCTACCTTTTCCTACCCCTGTAGTGGCTACCCCCGAACCTACTGTTTGCCCTCCGCCTGATATGTCTATTGTTTTGCGTGCTATTCAGGCCTTAGGCGATAAAGTAGAGTCAGTGGTAAGTGACCATAAGTCTCTGATGGCCGAAGTTAAGGAACTTAAGGTCAAGAGTGCAGTGGGTGGAATTAGTGCCAGTGCTGTGACGAGTGCTAGTGTCAGTGCAGTGCCAAGTGCTAGTGTCAGTGCCAGTGTGGTGCGTGAGGATACTTCTGTGCGAGCCAGTCGTCCTCCCAGTCCGGGACCTCTTGCAAGCTCCCAAGCCCAGGGGAGAAGCAATGTCGAAGGGCATAAGGGTTCGGCAGGCCTTGTTAGGCGTACAGAAGTATCCTCGGTGGTTGCGGGCGTGTCTTCCAAAGACCGTCACTCCCACCTGCAGACGATTGAGCCCGTCTTTTTCTCGTCCGCTGATCATCTGTCAGGGAAGAAACGTTGGTCTCAGGTCTCGAGACCACTTAAACGCAGAGTCCAGTCCGCGAGTGCTCAGCCAGGTTGCAGTCATTGGCTCAGCTCTGACTCGCCGCAGTCATCTGTCGACTGCACT
Organism: Palaemon carinicauda; assembly: GCF_036898095.1. NCBI lineage: Eukaryota > Metazoa > Arthropoda > Malacostraca > Decapoda > Palaemonidae > Palaemon > Palaemon carinicauda. The sequence continues at coordinate 159,788,837 of NC_090734.1, forward strand.
CCGCCCAAGAGGAGTAAGGTTCTGCCACAACAGAGCTCGACTGTTAAGGCTTTACCTCAGCCTACTGTAGTTTCTGCCGACCCTAAGTGGACTCTACTACAGTCCATGCAAGCACAGCTTTCGGACTTGATGCGTGAGTGTCGGGCTGAGAGTGTTGCGCCTCCGCCTCCGCCTACACTCCCTCCGCCTGCGTTCGCTCCGCCTACGCTCGCTCCGCCTGCGCTTGCTCCGCCTGATCGCAGTACCACCTGCCAGGCGTACGATGTTGAGCCACAGTCTGAGTTTGCTGTTCCCAGTGGTGTTCAGCCTCCGCCTTCTTTAAGGCAACCTTTGCTATGGGATCAGGAGGATTATACCTCTCTTCCTCCGCCTCCCCTTGCTGCTCCACCAGTGGTGCAACTCTCGGCTGAGGTACAACAACCTCTCCCGTGCATGAGTCAGTCTCCTCAGCTCTCGCTGCAGCGAGCTCAACCATCCACAAGGCAAGCTCCACTACACCTTGGCCTTGCGCCTCAGGAGCCTCAGCTTGCGAGACAATTACCTTGTTCTGCGCAGCCTCAACCTCATCACGCTCCGCTCACACCACAGGAACAGGAACTTGCTACTCCGCTTCCACCAACCGCTCAGCAAGCGCAACTCTTGGGTTCAACCTCTCATGCTAGGAGTCAGCCTCCTCCACCCATGCGCCTTCCTTCTGCTTTGTCTGTTATTCAGCCTTTGCAGTCTGAGCCTCAGGTTCTCCCTCAACAGTTACTTGAAGAGGAAACCACTAATATTGTTCCTACTTGTTCTGACTCTGCTGTTCAGCATTCTTGTCCAATATCTTCGCTACACTCTGGTGATGAGGCGTCTGATGATGAGGAGGCACACCTGGATCCCTCGTCAGACGTGGATGATTCCAAGCCTTCTCCACAGTCTATTGACTTTCGTAAGGTCTTGGCTCTGCTTAGGGAGGTTTACCCAGACCACTTTGTCTCTGCTATTCCCCGCTCTCCTCCATCTGAGTTTTCGCTGGGCGTACAACAAGCTAAGTCCTCCTATACTAAGCTAGTCCTAGCAAGGTCCTCTAAGAGAGCATTAAGGATCTTAGGGGAGTGGCTGCAGACTAAGCAACACCTTGGCAAAACTTCTTTCATGTTCCCGCCAACTAAGCTCACTTCGAAAGCGAGCGTTTGGTATGCCACAGGAGAAGCACCAGGCTTGGGAGTACCTGCCTCTGCCCAGGCTGACTTCTCAAGTCTGGTAGACTCGCCTCGGAGAACTGCAATGAGGCGTTCTAAGGTTTGCTGGACCTTCTCAGACCTGGATCACTTACTGAAAGGACTGTTTAGAGCATTTGAGATGTTCAACTTTCTTGACTGGTGCCTGGGGGCCCTCAGCAAGAAGACCTCTCCTGCGGACAAGGATTCTGCCATGCTATTAATGTCCTGCATGGATAAGGCCATTAGGGATGGATCGGGTGAGCTTGCGTCGATGTTTGTATCAGGGGTTTTGAAGAAAAGGGAACAGCTGTGTACCTTCCTTTCCTCCAGCATTACACCTTGCCAAAGGTCACAACTCCTTTTTGCTCCGCTCTCGAAGTTCCTCTTCCCCGAAGAACTGGTTAAGGACTTGTCTGCTGCCCTGATACAAAAAGACACACACGATCTTGTAGCCTCATCGGCTCGTAAGTCTAAGGTTGCTACCTCAGTCCCCAAGACTTATCGCTCCCCAGTGGTTGATACCCCTGCTACGAGGTTCATACCGCCCTTTCGTGGTAGAGCCCCCAGCCGAGGAAGCTCCCGTCCAGACTCTTACAGGAGCAAGTCCAGGAAAGGCTCCAGGACATCTAAAGGAAAAAACTGACTCTCCGCATCTCCAGACAGCAGTAGGAGCCAGACTCAAGATCTTCTGGCGAGCCTGGGAGAAGAGAGGTGCAGACGCCCAGTCTGTCAGTTGGCTGAGGAACGGTTACAGGATTCCATTCTGCCTCAAACCACCTCTGACCACATCGCCCATCAACCTCTCTCCCAACTACAAAGAAGAGGACAAGAGGCTAGCATTGCACCAGGAGGTGTCGCTACTTGTGCAGAAGAAGGCAGTGGTTATAGTTCGGGACCATCAATCCCCGGGCTTCTACAACCGTCTCTTTCTTGTGGCCAAGAAGACAGGGGGTTGGAGACCGGTGCTGGACGTCAGCGCGCTCAACGCGTATGTCACCAAGCAGACGTTCACGATGGAGACGACGAAGTCGGTCTTAGCAGCGGTCAGGCAGGAGGACTGGATGGTCTCGTTGGACTTGAAAGATGCCTACTTTCACGTTCCTATTCATCCAGACTCCCAACCTTTCCTGAGATTCGTTTTCGGAAAGGTTGTCTACCAATTCCAAGCCCTGTGTTTTGGCCTAAGCACAGCTCCTATGGTCTTTACTCATCTGATGAGGAATATAGCAAAATTCCTACACTTATCGGACATCAGAGCCTCCCTCTACTTAGACGACTGGCTGTTGAGAGCCTCCACGAGTCGTCGCTGTCTGGAGAATCTCAATTGGACTTTAGACTTAATCAGAGAACTGGGTCTATTAGTCAACATAGAAAAGTCTCAACTCATTCCCTCCCAATCCATTGTGTACCTGGGAATGGAGATTCGGAGTCAGGATTTTCGGGCTTTTCCATCGGCCCCCAGGATAAGCCAAGCCCTAGAGTGCATCATGAGCATGCTGAAGAGGAGCAGTTGCTCGGTGAGACAGTGGATGAGTCTCACAGGGACCCTTTCATCACTGGCCCTGTTCGTCGAGCTAGGGAGACTCCACCTCCGCCCTCTTCAATTCCATCTTGCAGCTCATTGGGACAAGGGTTCGACTCTCGAAGCAGTCTCTATCCCAATCACCCAAGAGATGAAGACCACTCTCCTGTGGTGGAAGCTCAACCTCCTTCTCAGGGAGGGTCTATCGTTGGCTATTCAGACCCCCAATCTTCATCTCTTCTCAGATGCATCGGACTCGGGCTGGGGTGCGACCTTGAACGGACGGGAATGCTCGGGAACGTGGAACGAAGAACAGGGATTACTCCACATCAACTGCAAGGAGCTACTAGCAGTTCATTTAGCCCTGTTGAACTTCAAGTCCCTCCTGCTAGGCAAAGTGGTGGAGGTGAACTCAGATAATACCACAGCCTTGGCTTACATCTCCAAGCAAGGAGGGACCCATTCGAGGAGCCTATACGAGATCGCAAGGGACCTCCTCATTTGGTCAAGAGGTCTAAACCTCACTCTGGTCACGAGGTTCATTCAGGGCGATATGAACGTCTCAGCAGATCGCCTAAGCAGAAGGAATCAGGTCATTCCCACGGAATGGACCCTCCACAAGAGTGTGTGCAACAGACTTTGGACCTTGTGGGGTCAACCTACCATAGATCTGTTTGCCACCTCCATAACCAAGAGACTTCCGCTGTACTGTTCCCCTGTTCCAGACCCTGCAGCAGTTCATGTGGATGCTTTTCTACTGAACTGGTCCCATCTCGACCTGTACGCATTCCCACCGTTCAAGATAATAAACAAAGTTCTGCAGAAATTCATCTCGCACGAAGGGACACGGCTGACGCTGGTTGCTCCCCTTTGGCCTGCAAGAGAATGGTACACAGAGGTACTTCAATGGCTAGTCGACATCCCCAGGACTCTACCTCTAAGAGTGGACCTTCTACGTCAACCTCATGTAGACAGGTTGCACCCAAACCTCCACGCTCTTCGGCTGACTGCCTTCAGACTGTCGAAAGATTCGCTAGAGCTAGAGGCTTTTCGAAGGAGGCAGCCAGTGCGATTGCCAGAGCGAGAAGGGTTTCCACTCGTAGAGTCTACCAGTCTAAGTGGGAGGTCTTCCGAAGCTGGTGTAGAGCCAATTCAATATCCTCTACCAATACCTCTGTGACCCAAATAGCTGACTTCCTTCTACATCTTAGGAATGAGAGATCCCTTTCAGCCCCTACGATTAAAGGGTATAGGAGTATGTTGGCTTCAGTTCTCCGCCACAGAGGTTTGGACCTTTCTGCCAACAAGGACCTTCAAGACATTCTTAAGTCTTTTGAGACGTCTAAAGAGCGTCGTCTATCCACTCCAGGCTGGAACCTAGACGTAGTCTTAAGGTTCCTTATGTCTCCTAGGTTCGAACCTCTCCAGTCAGCTTCCTTCAAGGACCTTACCCTCAAGACTCTTTTTCTCGTCTGCCTTGCAACAGCTAAGAGAGTCAGTGAGGTTCATGCCTTCAGCAAGAACATTGGTTTCACGACCGAATCTGCAACATGTTCTTTTCAGCTCGGATTCCTAGCAAAGAACGAACTTCCTTCACGTCCTTGGCCTAGATCGTTCGAAATACCTAGCCTCTCCAACATGGTAGGTAACGAACTAGAGAGAGTTCTTTGCCCTGTCAGAGCTCTCAAATTTTATCTTAAGAGGTCTAAACCTCTTCGAGGACAGTCAGAAGCCTTATGGTGTGCCATCAAGAAACCTTCGAGGCCCATGTCCAAGAATGGGGTTTCATATTATATAAGGCTTCTGATTAGAGAAGCCCACTCTCACTTAAAGGAGGAAGACCTTGCATTGCTGAAGGTAAGGACCCACGAAGTAAGAGCCGTAGCTACTTCGATGGCCTTTAATAAAAACCGTTCTCTGCAGAGCATAATGGATGCAACCTATTGGAGGAGCAAGTCAGTGTTTGCATCATTTTATCTTAAAGATGTCCAGTCTCTTTACGAGAACTGCTACACCCTGGGACCATTCGTAGCAGCGAGTGCAGTAGTAGGTGAGGGCTCAGCCACTACATTCCCTTAATCCCATAACCTTTTTTAACCTTTCTCTTGAATGCTTTTATTGTTGTTTTTATGGTTGTTACGGTAGGCTAAGAAGCCTTCCGCATCCTTTTGATTTGGCGGGTGGTCTATTCATTCTTGAGAAGCGCCTGGGTTAGAGGTTTTGTAGAGGTCCTTTAGTAGGGGTTGCAACCCATATCTTTGGCACCTTTGGGTTGATTCAGCCTCCAAGAGGAACGCTGCGCTCAGTAAGGAAGACGAACTTAAAAAAGAGGCAGAGTAACGGTTCAATTCGACTTCCTTACCAGGTACTTATTATTTCATTGTTATTTGAGATAACTGTTATATGAAATATGGGATACTTAGCTATCCTTTAATCTTGTACACTGGTTTTCACCCACCCCCCTGGGTGTGAATCAGCTACATGATTAACGGGTAAGTTTAATATTGAAAAATGTTATTTTTATTAGTAAAATAAATTTTTGAATATACTTACCCGATAATCATGATTTAATCGACCCTCCCTTCCTCCCCATAGAGAACCAGTGGACCGAGGAATAATTGAGGAGGTGTCAACAAGAAGTACTTGAGTACCTGGCCACAGGTGGCGCTGGTAAGTACACCCCCTTCTAGTATTGTGATAGCTGGCGTATCCCTCCATAGAATTCTGTCGGGCAACGGAGTTGACAGCTACATGATTATCGGGTAAGTATATTCAAAAATTTATTTTACTAATAAAAATAACATATTTCTGATCTGGAAGTCAATTTAAATAAATCGGAAATTCAAGTGGAGGTCCACCAACCTCCTCAACAATCAGATCAAAAAGACAAAAAGAAAATCATAAATTCTAAACCCAATCTATCAAGACCCTCTTTAATAAAACCACCTAAAAATAGTGTTAGATCAAAAACTGCTAATGGGAAGACTCCATCCAAGGGGTCTACCAAATTATAAACCATAGTTTTTTAAATATTTAACTTAGCCGGTGAATATATAATAGCTGCTGCTCCAGCGGCTCGACAGAAAACACACACAAAAAGTCGCGAGCGATCGCTATGAAGGTTGCGGGTGTGCCCACCAGCGCCAACTATCGGCCAGATACCACACATGCATGTAAACAAGCCTTCAATTCTTCTCTGTCGACCTTGACGACAAGACGTATCAATACTCGCTGTATAACCTGGAGTTTTCTCAACATATTTGGTGAAGTACTTCATTTTGGTTTGAGCTTTCGCAGTGCAGGTGTTTCTCCTCAACTTAAACTCTTGAACTCTTTATTGGACAGATTTAATTGTTGATGACTTGGATTGTTTTTTGGACTTTCTTTGACAAAATGGCTGACGCTTCACAAGCCCCTAGATTTCGTAAGTGTAATGCTAGGGATTGCAATAGGCGTCTTCCAAAGGCCTCTCTCGACCCACATACTGTGTGTTCTAATTGTCGGGGTAAAACCTGTCAATTAGGAGATCGGTGTGAGGAATGCGTGGGCCTTTCGGAATTCGATTGGCTCGAATACGACAAGTATTCTCGTAAGCTAGAGAGAGATAGGGTAAGGAGGAGTTCCTCTAGGTCAGTAGATTTTTCCTCTCCACATGCCCCTGAACCTAATCCTTCCCCTGTAGTGGTTGTGCCTGAACCCCCTACTGGCACTCAGGAACCATCGATGCGAGACATGTTACGTGCCATTCATGCCTTGGGTGAAAGAGTTGAATCGTTACCAACAGATCGTAATCAACTCATGGCTGACGTTAAAGAGCTTAAGTGTCAGAGTGCCACAGCGGAAAATCGTGGGAAAGTGATTAGTGCGCAAAGTGTTGTGAACAGTGTTGCGACCGAGGGTTCGTCTGTTCATGCCTGTCGTTCACCTAGTCCGAGACCTCTTGCAAGCTCCCAAGCCCAGGGGAGAAGTAATGTCGTACGACTTATGGGTTCGAGAGGCCTTGATCAGCGAACAGACGTTCCCTCTATGGTATCAGGCGTGTCTCACCAAGATCGCCCCTACCATAAGACGAGAGAGACCATTTTCTCCTCGTCATCCGAAGGCTTTTCGCATAAGAAACCGTGGAGCAAGGTTTCTAGGCCCCTTAAGCGAAAGTCGGTCCCTTCAGGACAGGTCCAGCATCCTGGCTGTAGCCATTGGGACAGCTCTGACCCTTTGCAGTCATCGGAAGACTGCTCGCCGCCTAAGCAACAACGTTACACAGGCTCAGAGAGTCTTGGTGTAGGCAAGGTTGTGCCGTCTCAGACGTTAACCCCGTCGTTTACCGCACCCATTCCCGTTGATCCTAAATGGGTTGTACTGCAAGATTAAGCTCGCCTCCCTTATGGAAGACTATTCTGCCGATAAGGTTCACGATGATCCTCGCCGCTTAACTCATCGAGATCCTGGCCTTCAGCCGCCCAAACGAGCCTTTGCTCGTCCTGTTGACGTTGGCGTAGCTAAGTCACGTCGGTCACGCTTTGTAGAGCCTCACTCGATGCAGTCACATGTTGACTTTCAGCCGCATATGGACGTTCAGCCTCTTCCTAATGCTCTTGTTGACGTTCAGGACGTTCGCCAACCAGCGGAGTTGACTTGTTTTGACGCTGAGCGTCAACCACCGCAGTCTAGAGTTGTTTTGACTGCTCAGTCTAGGCAGTCAAAACAGTCTCGAGTTGACGTCGAGCGTCCTCCCGCTCCTGTTGTTGTTGACAGTTCACAGGCTGTTAAGCAGTTACATGACGTAGCGTCCTGGACTGCTACTATGCACCAGTGCGTGTGGACTCTGCGTGTCAAGCATTGCCAACCCCTTTGCTTGTTACTCAGCAGTTGTCAGATGAGGATCCTTCAGATGAGGACGTTGCTGACACCTCATCATGATGATCATCCTTCGGATGTAGACGAACCTAGAACGGTTCCTCCATCAATGGACTTTAAGGAAAGTCATGTTAATTTTCAAGGAGCTTTTTCCCGATCACTTCGTCACTGTTGCTCCTCGTTCGCCACCGTCTAGTTTGCTCTAGGCTTACCTGCTAACATGCCAGCCTTTACAAAGCTAGTGCTCTCTCGCTCTTCCAAGAGAGCTTTACGACTTTTAGGCGACTGGTTGGATACCAGAGGAGTTTGGGAAGACGGCCTTTGCCTTCCCTCCGTCAAAGCTCTCGTCTAGATCGAGCGTCTGGTATGCCACGGGAGAAGTTCTCGGCTTGGGAGTCCCTGCCTCTGCCCAGGGTGACTTCTCAAGCCTCGTAGACTCTCCCCGCCGCCTAGCATGAGACGCTCGAAGATTAGTTGGTCCTCCTCGGACCTTGACCATCTGCTGAAAGGCGTATACAGAGCCTTTGAGTTTTCAACTTCCTTGACTGGTCTTTTGGGAGCCTTAAGTAGGAAAATCTCATCGGCTGATAGAGATGTCTCCTTACTGATTATGTCCTGTATGGATAAAGCCATCCGCGATGGTTCCAATGAGCTCGCCTCCTCTTTTACGTCGGGAGTCTTAAAGAAGCGAGAGTCCCTTTGCTCTTTTCTTTCGGCAGGAGTTACTCCCTGTCAGAGATCAGAACTGCTCTTTGCTCCCTTATCAAAGTTTTTGTTCCCGCAACAATTGGTTAAGGACATAGCTTCTTCACTCGTGCAGAAGGACACCCATGACTTGGTGGCGTCCTCTGCTCGCAAAGGGACTCCTTCTACATCCTTTTCTGCTAGACCCAGGATCGACACTCCGGCGTCCAGATTTATTTCCGCCCTTTCGTGGCAGAGCTCCCAGCAGGGGAAGTACTCGTGCCGAGGGAAAGAGAGGAAAGAAGAGAGGAGCCAAGTCCTCACGTGGCAGAGTCTGACTGCCCACAGCCTCAGACAGCAGTAGGAGCCAGATTGAAGAGCTTTCA
>NC_090734.1:159797987-159922987 GCF_036898095.1 Palaemon carinicauda
GGTGTACACAACAGCGCCATCTGTGAGCAGGTACTCAAGTACTTCTTGTCAACAAGAACTCAATTTTCTCCTCGGTCCACTGGTTCTCTATGGGGAGGAAGGGCGGGTCCTTAAATTCATGATCATCGGGTAAGTATATTCAAAAATTTATTTTACTAATGAAAATAACATTTTTCAATATTAATCTTACCCGATGATCATGTAGCTGATTCACACCCAGGGTGGTGGGTGGAGACCAGCATACATGTTAACAAAGAAGCTAAGTATCCCGTATTTCATTTTATTAGTTATTCAAAAATAACATAAAATAAATAAGTACCTGGTAAGGAAGACGACTTGAACCATTACTCTGCCTTTATTAAGTACGTCTTCCTTACTGAGCGTAGCGGTCCTCTTAGGATGCTGAACGACTCTTAGGTGCTGAAGTATAAAGGGCTGCAACCCATACTAAAGGACCTCATCACAACCTCTAACCTCGGCGCTTCTCAAGAAAGAATTGACCACCCGCCAAATCAACAAGGATGCGGAAGGCTTCTTAGCCGACCGTACAACCCATAAAAAGTATTCAAGAGAAAGGTTAAAAAGGTTATGGGATTATGGGAATGTAGTGGTTGAGCCCTCACCTACTACTGCACTCGCTGCTACGAATGGTCCCAGGGTGTAGCAGTTCTCGTAAAGAGACTGGACATCTTTGAGATAGAATGATGCGAACACTGACTTGCTTCTCCAATAGGTTGCATCCATAACACTCTGCAGAGAACGGTTCTGTTTGAAGGCCACTGAAGTAGCCACAGCTCTCACTTCATGTGTCCTTACCTTCAGCAAAGCAAGGTCTTCTTCCTTCAGATGAGAATGTGCTTCCCTAATCAGAAGCCTGATGTAGTAAGAAACTGAGTTCTTAGACATTGGAAGAGAAGGCTTCTTGATAGCACACCATAAGGCTTCTGATTGTCCTCGTAAAGGTTTTGACCTTTTTAGATAGTACCTAAGAGCTCTAACTGGGCAAAGTACTCTCTCCAGTTCGTTCCCCACCAAGTTGGACAGGCTTGGGATCTCGAACGACTTAGGCCAAGGACGTGAAGGAAGCTCGTTTTTAGCAAAAAACCAAGCTGCAAGGAACATGTAGCCGTTTCAGATGTGAAAACTATGTTCCTGCTGAAGGCGTGGATCTCACTTACTCTTTTAGCTGTTGCCAAGCACACGAGGAAAAGAGTTTTTAATGTGAGGTCCTTAAAAGAGGCTGATTGGAGAGGTTCAAATCTTGATGACATAAGGAACCTTAGGACCACGTCTAGATTCCAGCCTGGAGTGGACAACCGACGTTCCTTTGAGGTCTCAAAAGACCTAAGGAGGTCCTGTAGATCTTTGTTGGTGGAAAGATCCAAGCCTCTGTGGCGGAAAACCGCTGCCAACATACTTCTGTAACCCTTGATCGTAGGAGCTGAAAGGGATCTTACGTTCCTTAAATGTAACAGGAAGTCAGCAATCTGGGTTACAGTGGTGCTGGTTGAGGAAACTGCATTGGCCTTGCACCAGCTTCGGAAGACTTCCCATTTAGACTGAAAGACTCTGAGAGTGGATGTCCTCCTTGCTCTGGCAATCGCTCTGGCTGCCTCCTTCGAAAAGCCTCTAGCTCTTGAGAGTCTTTCGATAGTCTGAAGGCAGTCAGACGAAGAGCGTGGAGGTTTGGGTGTACCTTCTTTACGTGAGGTTGACGTAGAAGGTCCACTCTTAGAGGAAGAGTCCTGGGAATGTCGACCAGCCATTGCAGTACCTCTGTGAACCATTCTCTCGCGGGCCAGAGGGGAGCAACCAACATCAGCCGTGTCCCTTTGTGAGAGGCGAACTTCTGAAGTACCCTGTTGACAATCTTGAACGGCGGGAATGCATACAGGTCGAGATGGGACCAATCCAGTAGAAAAGCATCCACGTGAACTGCTGCTGGGTCTGGAATCGGAGAACAATACAACGGGAGCCTCTAGGTCATCGAGGTAGCGAACAGATCTATGGTTGGCTGACCCCACAGGGCCCAAAGTCTGCTGCAAACATTCTTGTGAAGGGTCCACTCTGTGGGGATGACCTGACCCTTCCGGCTGAGGCGATCTGCCATGACATTCATATCGCCCTGAATGAACCTCGTTACCAGCGTGAGCTTTCGATCTTTTGACCAGATGAGGAGGTCCCTTGCGATCTAGAACAACTTCCTCGAATGAGTCCCTCCCTGCTTGGAGATGTAAGCCAAGGCTGTGGTGTTGTCGGAGTCCACCTCCACCACCTTGTTTAGGTGGAGGGACTTGAAGTTTATCAAGGCCAGATGAACCGCCAACAACTCCTTGCAATTGATGTGAAGTGTCCTTTGCTCCTGATTCCATGTTCCCGAGCATTCCTGTCCGTCCAATGTCGCACCCCAGCCCGTGTCTGATGCGTCCGAGAAGAGACGGCGGTCGGGGTTCTGAACAGCCAAAAGTAGACCTTCCTTGAGAAGAAAGCTGTTCTTCCACCACGTTAGAGTAGACCTCATCTCTTCGGAAACAGGAACTGAGACCGTCTCTAGCGTCATGTCCTTTATCCAGTGAGCAGCTAGATGATACTGAAGGGGGCAGAGGTGGAGTCTCCCTAACTCGATGAACAGGGCCAGCGATGAAAGTGTCCCTGTTAGACTCATCCACTGCCTGACTGAGCATCGGTTCCTTCTCAGCATGCTCTGGATGCATTCTAGGGCTTGGTTAATCCTTGGGGCCGACGGAAAAGCCCGAAAAACTCGATTCTGAATCTCCATACCCAGGTAGACAATGGTCTGGGATGGGACGAGCTGGGACTTCTCTAAATTGACCAGGAGGCCCAGTTCCTTGGTCAGATCCATAGTCCATCTGAGATTCTCCAGACAGCGACGACTTGTGGGAGCTCTTAAAAGCCAGTCGTCTGACGGAGCCGGACACAAGATCATGGTACTGCTGCACAGTCTGTGAACTGTCAACCATGGGGAAGCGAGGAAGTACAGCGACAACCCGAAACTGTCTAGACTGTCTGGGTAGTACAGACAACTCCTTATCGGGTTGCTGAGGTTGCCGCACTGCGTCACAACAAGTCACCTCTGCTGGTTGTTGAACGTCTTCCCAGTGACACACTGACTCCATAAAAATAAAAAATCCTCTATCAAGGACTAAGCTTGGACTGCATGTCTTGCAACAAAGCTCAAGGTCTATGGGAGCAGGTGTGGCAACAGACGGGGTTAGCGACTGAAGCGGAACCATTTACCCTCCCTGGAAGCATGTTATGCTTAAATAAAAGTCCATAGGAGGCTAAGCAGCTTAAGGCTCCTCTCCAAATGACAGAGTCCTCAAGGGAATATCAGAAGGAGGGAGAACAGCACTTTCTCATCTACAGGAACCATATCCGAGAAAAGCTAAGTTCTCTCAGTGAGGGTTTCACTGGTGCAAAAGCAGCAGACCAGAAGGCAACGTTATGAAACTGCTTGACAGTCTGTGAACTGTCAAAAACTGAACTGTCAACCACAACAGGAGCGTGAGGACATACAGCACTGGTGTATAAGTAGCAGACCAGAAGGCAACGTCATGTAACTGCATGACAGTTTGTGAGTTGGCAACAACCAAAGATGTGTGGGGAAGCCTCAACTCCTGCCTGACTAGTTTGCTGCTGGCGAGTGGCGGTAACCACAGTGTGTTGCGGAGGCTGACACACCGTGTCAAAACACGGCAGCTTGAGGTAGCTCCCGCACGGCAACGGAGTGCTCTGTGTGTGGGAGTCATCATACATCTGGCAGGGTTGACTGTGCATGGGTGGAGGAGCTCTCACAACAAGAGTGTGAGAGCATGAAGCCATGCCGGGCGCACAACCGTGGGAGGTGTAGGCCCACGGGTGCATCGTCAACCTTCTCAGCAGTCGGAGTGTGGGAGCTGGCAACAACAAAAGCAGAGTGCTGGTGCGTGGGAGGGGCTGCGGTGGGTTGAGGAGCATGCGGTATGGTATGCAGAGCATGCTGTAAGGTATGCAGAGCATGCTGTAAGGTATGCAGAGCATGCTGTAAGGAATGCAGAGCATGCTGTAAGGTATGCAGAGCATGCTGTAAGGTATGCAGAGCATGCTGTAAGGTATGCAGAGCATGCGGTATGGTATGCAGAGCATGAGGTAAGGCATGCGGCTCATGCTGCATGGTATGCGGCTCATGCTGCATGGTATGCGGAGCATGCTGTAAGATCTGCTGCTGCATGGGCTGAGGAGAATGCCGCATAGTGCTGGAACCCGGCAACTCCTGATGCGGCAGCTCACGCATGTTAGCAGATGGTGCAGCAAGAACATGCGTCTGGCAGTGAGGACTGCGCATCGGTGGAGGAGCTCTCACAGGTGTGGTGTGGGAGCAGGCAGCCGCAGTATCTGCTGAGCGCACAACCTCGGCGGGTTGTAGGTAAACAGGCTGCATTGTCAACCTTCCAGCATGATACTCCTGTATGAAGGAGCAAGCTGAGACTGTATAGTCTGCAGCATGGACCACTAGGGTCTATGAAAGACAACAACAAACGGAGCTACTGTCCGTTGTGACTGAGGGTCTAAAACAGCTGGTGCGGCAACAGACGGAGTTACTGCCTGTTGCGGTACCACCTAGCCTCTCTTAGGAGGTGTGCAGTTGTCGTACTGCAGCGAGTCCGAACTGACCCAGTGGCTACACCTAGGCCGTTGGACTTGCGCGGAAGGGACCGACTTGCACTTAAAAGCTGCAAGATTTGGTCCATGGTTTCTGCGAGAAACCTCTTCCGCAGACGAGGAATAAATGGGCTCTCTCGTCTTTGTGTGGGTGGGGTGATCACGTCGGCAACGTGTGTAGCTACACCCGAAACCACGGAGGGAAACGTCTGTTCGTCGATCAAGGCCTGTGGAACCCATAAGTCCTTCGACATTACTTCTCCCCTGGGCTTGGGAGCTTGTAAGAGGTATCGGACTAGGTGAACAACTGGCACGAACAGACGAACCCTCGAACGCAACACTGCAACACTTTGCGCATATCACTTTATCACTTTTGATTTTCTGTTTGCACTTATTTCACTGAACTTGAAACTTTAAGTGGTTTGTACCTGAAACACGCAATCCTATCCTTCATTAAAAGGTAGTAATTGCGAAAACAGTATTACAATGTAACAGAAAAACATAATGAAAGATAAAGAATTCAGTGGCTGGAAAAGAGACTAAACACTAGATCAAATAAACTACGTTTAAAATCTCTCACCGCATAAAGCCTGGGAACAAGAATAAAACTCTAGAAACGTTTTACCTTCTTCCCCTCTATCGACTAGGGAGAAGAGCAAAAAAAAACGAGAACAACGTTACCCGCTTGAACGAAACGTTTATCCTCCTCTCTCTCCCTCCGTCTCTATCTCTCTCTCTCTCTCTCTCTCTTGACTTAGAACCTGAGAGATGAGCCCAATTATATATATCGTTAAAACATATTATTTGTTAAAGGAAAAAACTGAAAGGTTTCCCAAATAAAAAGTACCTTTATTAGAATTAAAACCATTTAAGCTAAGAAAGAATGAACGAAACGCTAGAATCGGTTTACTCTTACTGCAACGTGAAACCGTGAATAATCTCTCTCTATCGTAATGATAGAGCGCAAGTTGAACGTTCTGAACGTCAACAACTGCGGAGACTAAACAAAACGTTAGTTCAACTTTGAAAACAGTACGAGACTTATCAAAGAAATTCTTTCAAAAACATAAAATTAAAATAGCATAAATTCTTAACAGGAAAAACGATATGACGAGCTCAATGTTAATTAACTTCGGTTCCAAGTAAGGACCGCCTACTATTAGGAAAGGTCGCATATTTTTTTTTTTTTTTTTTTTTTTTTTTTTAAGTTAAGTTAATCGAAGAGGCCTATAAATGGCGGAGAGATATAAAATAAAAAGTGAAAGAGAGTCTATACTCTCTTCGACACCAACACTTCCGTCTAAGGGAAGGGTCGGCCATTTAAAAGTGAAAGAGAGTCCATACTCTCTTCGTCACCATAATTAATTCAAATTATTTCCAAAAGTTTGCTAAGCTAAAGATAAAGCTTCCTGAATAGCGAAGGCTAAACTCTAGAGCAAATACATCACCAAATCGTGAACAATAACTCCAGAATCAAAAGCGTATCCAAGTAGGTCTAGCCGGAGGCACGACAGAGGAAAAATTGAGTTCTTGTTGACAAGAAGTACTTGAGTACCTGCTCACAGATGGCGCTGTTGTGTACACCCCCACCTGTATAGCGATCGCTGTCGTATCCCGACCGTAGATTTCTGTCGGGCAACAGAGTTGACAGCTACATGATCATCGGGTAAGATTAATATTGAAAAGGAGGTCTCTCTCTTTTCCGATTAGTAGGTTTTGAGCTACCAGGTTTTTGCACCTTCCCCAATACAGGTGCACCTGGTAACTTGGTGTCAGGTGGCATCTCCATCAAATCAGGCAAGGACATGGCCTGGGAGAGGTTAGTACTATTGTTGGTAATGGGGGACGAAGACTGTACAGAAATGGGCAATGACCCATTTTTAATACGCTGTGGCAAAGCCTCAGAACGCAATATGATTACCTTGTCATGCAGTACTTTATTATCAGAGGTTGCATTTCGTTTCTTAGGATTACTGGCAGTGCTAGGTGGGGTTGCTGTCTCCTGTGGTAAATTTACCTTTGATTTTAAGGCCTTTGCATAGCTGGTTGATTTATTCAACAGTCTTTTTGCATGTCCCACACTTATGTGTTCTAAACTTGATTTGTTTAGGGCAGCTTCCTCCAACTTATACAGTTCGCATCTCCTATCAGTTGATTTATGATTCAAATTGCAATTTGAACACCTGGCCTCAAGTGTACATTCAACATGATAAGTTTTGGAGCAAATACCACACATTTTTCCATTTTTGCAAACTTTGGATGGGTGTCCAAATTTAAAACAATTAAAACATTGCAGGGGCTTTTGTTTGAGAGGCCTAACTTTAATCCTTTCATTTTCAATAAAAATATGGAAAGGTACATCAGCATCCTGGAAAGTAAGTATAATCATTGAAGTTCCAGGAACCTTATGCACTTTCCATACATTTAATGGACACATAGAAAGTATCTCCTCCTCTGTAAATTCGTATAGGTCCTTATTAAAGACCACTCCCCTTCCATAACTAAAATTTAGATGAGGTTTCATTTCCAATGTAATTTCATCACTGCCTGTCTGTAAGTTAAACAGTATTGCAGACTGAGTCGAAGATTTGGCATGGATGAGATAACTGTTCTTCCCAAAACGAGATATATCTCCAGGTGCTATGGTTCCTACTTTTTTTTTGGATAAACTTACATATCTTAAAATAATTCCCTATTATCCCTTTAGGTTCAGCTAAGAGCCACATTGGTGGTTTGGGTTTTCTCTGTGAAGGCATGGGTACATTTCTATCTTTTTTAAACCAATCAGCAGGTTTGTACACATCCAATTCCTTTGGGACCTTATCACAAAGAGCTCCCATGATGTTCAATTCGTTAATTTTGATACTACTAATATTACTTATGGCATTAAACGCTTCATCATGACTTTCAAAAGATATCCAAGAGTCCCATTTTTCATCTCCAAGTCTCATCCTTATTTCCTTTATCAATCCATAGCACTCAAATGCTCTATATATATCATCATAATTTGTCTCTAATGGGATTTGGGAAACATGAAGGAATCGTAGTTTCCCTGTGTTACCCAAATTGCTAGATTTTTTAACATCAGTAGAGTGGTCCTTTTTAGTTCGATGGTCGTCAACAGAGTTTTCCTTAATTATAGTAGCAGAAGTCGTCAACAGTGCCGGGGGGGGGGGGGGGGGGGGTCAGCAAATCCAGGGGATGGGGAGTC
Organism: Palaemon carinicauda; assembly: GCF_036898095.1. NCBI lineage: Eukaryota > Metazoa > Arthropoda > Malacostraca > Decapoda > Palaemonidae > Palaemon > Palaemon carinicauda. The sequence goes on from NC_090734.1 coordinate 159,805,861, forward strand.
AGTATTTGAAGGGTCCATATTTAAGGATGGGATTTTCAGGTTTTTTGTTGTTGTTTTGTTGGGGTACCTGCTTGAGAATTATAAGAAAGTATCATACGTTGGAAAGGAAATTTGTATTCTCCACTATCGGCACAATGAGAGTATACTTCCCCGATGGTCCACTCCATACCCTACCCGAAGGATAGCATCAAAACAGATATAGAGGCACAGGTGTAAGCTAAACCCGCCTGTTAGGACTGAGACCAAAGTAATATAGAATTATCCTCCCCATATCTGTAATGATGGGCTTCCGGCCAAAAGCCAAGAATCCAACCTCAAGGATTGGATCCCCCTGGATTCCGATGACCCAACCCTTGAGAGTAGTTCCGCCAAAAAGGTCCAAACCATCTTTGGGATGGCTGAGATCATCCAATACTCTCATATATAGCTTTGAATGCGAACACCTCCCAACCGTGATCCCTTCTCCCATTCATCTAAGCAGGCAGTAATAACGAATGTGGAAATATCCACGCCATTTAAATAAAAAAGAAAAAAATAGATAAATAAATGAACAAATAAAATAAATAAATATATATATATATATATATATATGCATACATCTACATATACATATATATATATCTAAGAAAAATAATAATCATAGAGATAGGACAGCAAGATGAAAGAAAGTTGATAAAATTAGGAGAAGGTCGAAGTAATATTAAGCAGAAGAAAAAGATGAAAGAGAAATTTAGATTCGAACTGAAGGTGCAATTTCCCGAAGTTCGAGAGCCCTCTTGCCCGTCACCAAGATTCAGCACGGGAATGAAATGCCGTGCTGAAGCTCAATGACTTCATCAAGGCATTCTCTCATTAAGAGGGTGACTATCGCAGATGACGCGACCTCCGTACCGCGACTGTAGCGGGTTGTCTCTTCTTGAGGAGGAGGCGTAGTGTCTCCAGGCATGAAGCCGAAGCGACGCCCCAGTTCGGGAGAAATGTTGCAGTGTGGTTGTTTGAGTAGTCTGCGCAGTGGGAGAAGCTCTCCCGGGAGTTCCGTCAGGGGAAGCAGAGGGTCCAGAAACCATTCTGCGCATAGTCCCAGTGGAGCTCTCCTATTGAAAGGTTGACAGACAACCTGGTCTTGTTGAGACCCATTCTCCACAGACAAAAAGGAGGGAAGACGCACGCGTCGAAGTTGTCCCACCATCACCGGAATGCATCTTGCCAGAGTATCGGGGTCTGAGACTGGGAGGAAGAACAGCGGAAGCTTGAGGTTCCAAGCTGTCGCGATCAGGTCCCCCAGACCAGGACTTGCTGGTTACTCAAGGTCAAAGACCCCCAGGTACACACTCTCTACGAGGCTCTGCTCGGATAGTCGGAGAGAACATTCCTCTGCCTGGAATAAGAGAGTTGATGGTGGTATTGAGAGTATCTCAATCATCCTGGTATTTCTACTGCAAGATGTGAAGGTGTGAAAATGCGTCCCCTGCTGGTTAGAACACGCCAGAATCATGAAGTCGACGCGCACGGAGCGACTCGGCAGGAGCTGTAGGATCTGTAGAGGGGCCAGACTACGGCCCCTAAGCCTTCCTGAATGATGGAGAGGTATCCTTCAGGTCTTGACCATAAGCCTGGACCGGAACATGCCCCCACCCCCCCTTTCCTTTGACGAGTCCGAGAACAGCATCAAGAATATGGGGAAAGGACGAGAATATCCACTACCTTCAAGAGGTTCCATAGGTCAACACCCATTGCAGGTCTAATAGTTCCGCTGGTCCCATAGGGGCCAGGAAGTCCGGTTAAACGTTGCCTGAAACCACCGGAACTTGGACCGCCCCACATGGAACTTATCCTGAGGCGACCGTTCGGACTATAGACGGGTCAATGAGGAAAGGAGAACTAGGAAACGTTCCAAGGTAGGGCTGAAAGCTCTGCTTGACTGAGAACAGGTACTACGACTCTCCTCAGTCTTGCCACAGTCAACTGAAAGGAAGGCTCGGAGGATGTGGCAACAGAATCTGGCGTCCCCAGGTGGTCACCCATCCAAGTACCGACCAGAACCGACGTTGCTTAACCTCGCTGGACGGACGAGAAGCGGGGTTTCCAACGTGGTAAGGCCGTTGACTCAATATCATGGCCAGATACTCCAGATGTTGAGGCAGAAGAAGAGAAGGCTCCAAGCAAAATACCATGAACCCACACTCAAGGTAAGCATCCGGAAGCTTGTCCCGGCGCTGAAGAAGGTCGAACCCGAGCCTACCGGAGTTGACCAGCCCTCCAAAAAGCAAAGGAGGTGGAAGCCTGCACCTGAGCGGCCATGAGGAAAGCAGGGAGAGTTCTCTGGGGAAAAAAAACCTGCTATGCCACGGCGGGATAGCCACACTGCATCATAAGCAGGAATACTTGCAGTCTAGGCTGAATTCCACGAGCTCCCTGGAAGATGGATGGAATGGAAACTGAAAGTACCCATCTTTCCGATCCAGGGTTTAAGGAGTCCTGTCGCCTCGTTACCAGTCTGATCGATTCTGCTGTTCTACGCTGGCCGAAGTTTGTTCGACAAACTTGATCAGGGCTGAGAGGTCGACTACGGAACTCCCCTCTCAGATCCTTCCTTGCAAGAAAGGATCGACTGAAGAGGCCGGGGGTGAAGCCGTCGATGATCCTATGGAGGACCTTCGCCTAAGGTATGGATCATTCTGCCCAACCGGGCAACTCTTGCCGACGCTATGGCATAGAGGTTCAGAGACACTGAATTCGCTGACAGAGACGGCAGGCGCGATATCCTTAGCTGATCACAGAGATCGTGCGGGAATGGGCATCGGGAAGCTGTCATCCGCATGAGTAACCATAAGCATCCTCTCAGCGAGAAACCTGCAATCCTAGAGTTCGTGAACTCTGCCGCTCCTTTTAGGACTATGCCTCCCCGGGGGAGCCTCCCGTGCCATCTGTTCCTGACAGGAGGAAACTGCAATTGGACACCTTGTCTCAGTTGTCGTAGCCGATAACTTAGGCCGACGTGGTTGAAAGAAAAAGGCGCTGGAGCCCTGCAGAGTCTGGAAGAAAGCGCCTTAGAGGAGTGAAAACGGAAGTCGATTTCCTCCGCACAGCCGCTGTCTAAGTCTCTGTCCTTGGGCACAAACAAACTCTTCTCAAGGATGGAAGGGTGTCTGAGGTTGTCGACCTCCACAGATGAGACACCCGAAGGAAGCCCTCAGTCAGCGCATCCAGATGGTACAACATCGAGCTTGTCCGCAAGTTAGATACTTAACGACGAAAGGCCAAGGTGCCTGAGCCCGAGAGGAGGAAAATACCCATGATCTTCCTGTAGCTTCCTTGAACCAAACCTCGGGCCGTAACCGAGGAGGGAAAGGACCTGGTAAGTCCCCAGAGGAAGGGGTAAGCAGTCACCCCTTGGCCGATGGAGAAATCTCGAACGGAAAGCCCCCCGCCAAAAATCCTTCCAGGGAATGACGGGGAAGGGCTAACCCAGGTTCTGAAAAGAGGAGTGTTGCTCTGATCTCCCTTAAGTTTCTTCCTATTATTGCAAGTGCCATGCTCTGCGTTTACGGGGTAAGGCCGTGTTCTGGAAATACGCTCCAGAAGAACTCGCCAGGCTGGCCATGCTGCGAAAACCCCAATGGGAATCGTGGTCGCAATCGCCCTGGAGCTCGCGCGATGGTAATTCAAAGATCTGTGCGTGGGCGAACGTGGAAGCACCTATGCGCGGTCACGCAGGAACGCAAATGAAGGTGAGCGAAGGAGCGCAGAAGGAGGGCGAGCGTGGTAGGAAGGGCGAGAGCTGGTGGTCGGCGAGCGATAACCCATAGACGAGCAATGGATACTGCAAGAAATAAATCAACGTTCGTGCGAAGAAACACCGCCGCTCCGCGCGACGGAACACCGCCGCTCCGCGCGACGGAACACCGCCGCTCCGCGCGACGGAACACCGCCGCTCCGCGCGACGGAACACCGCCGCTCCGCGCGACGGAACACCGCCGCTCCGCGCGAACGGTCGCGCGGGCGCGCAGGCGAACGGTCGCGCGGGCGCGCGGGCGAACGGTCGCGCGGGCGCGCGGGCGAACGGTCGCGCGGGCGCGCGGGCGAACGGTCGCGCGGTCGCGCGGGCGCGCAGGCGAACGGTCGCGCGGGCGCGCGGGCGAACGGTCGCGCGGGCGCGCGGGCGAACGGTCGCGCGGGCGCGCAGGCGAACGGTCGCGCGGGCGCGCAGGCGAACGGTCGCGCGGGCGCGCAGGCGAACGGTCGCGCGGGCGCGCAGGCGAACGGTCGCGCGGGCGCGCAGGCGAACGGTCGCGCGGGCGCGCAGGCGAACGGTCGCGCGGGCGCGCAGGCGAACGGTCGCGCGGGCGCGCAGGCGAACGGTCGCGCGGGCGCGCAGGCGAACGGTCGCGCGGGCGCGCAGGCGAACGGTCGCGCGGGCGCGCAGGCGAACGGTCGCGCGGGCGCGCAGGCGAACGGTCGCGCGGGCGCGCAGGCGAATGGTCGCGTGGGCAAGCGGTCGCGAGGGTGGGCAGGTGAATGAGCGCGAGTCCGAGGCGGCGAACGCAAGCGTTAGCGCGATGGCGAGGAAACGCGCTGCCGCGTGGGCGAGGAAGACCGCTGGCGATGTGGATCAACAGGCGATCGGTGGTGAGCTGGTGAGCGCTGACGCGCAGGTTGGCGATGGCGCGTTGTGTCATGTCGACGCGTTGGCCAGCGATGGCGAGCAGCATGCGCTGGTGAGCGATCGCGCGATGGCGAGCAGCATGCGCAGGTGGGCGTTCGCGCGATGGCGAGCAGCATGCGAAGGTGGGCGATCGCGCGATGGCGAGCAGCATGCGCAGGTGGGCGATCGCGCGATGATGAGCGATGGCGAGCGGCATGCGCAGATGGGCGATGGCGAGCGGCATGCGCAGGTGGGCGATGGCGACCGGCATGCGCAGGTGGGCGATCGCGCGATGGCGAGCGGCATGCGCAGGTGGGCGATCGCGCGATGGTGAGCTAGTAGCTGGCGAACCATGTTCCTTCAGAAGCGTTGGAGAACGTTGGCGCGCCGGCTGTAAAGACAGGTGATCGCTGACGTGTAGAACGCTGTTGAATAGGCGATACTAATATCGCCTGTGCGCGCTGGCGAGCAGGTGAACGCTGGCGAGCAGGTGATCGCTGACGAGCTGATGATCGCTGGCGAGCAGAAGGCAACGCGTGGAAGCCTGCGCATAGAAGAAGAGTCCTTGACCCAGACCTGAACCGAAGTTCTAGATCGCGAGGGCGAACGTGGGCGCACAGGGCGCGTAACAGGAACCAACAGGAACAGCAGGGATGATCATCATGAGAGCGCTGACGAACAGGAGAGCGCTGACGAACAGGAGAGCGCTGACGAACAGGAGAGCGCTGGCGAACAGGAGAGTGCTAGCGATCAGGAAGCGCTGATGAGCAGGAGAGCGCCTGTGTACTAACACTGAGCAGGAGCAGAAGAGAACACAGCAGAAGGGCGCGCAAGGGAACCCTGACACGCAAGGGAAGAACCCCCGTAGGAGGCAACCCTTTGCCCCGAAGGGAACGTTGTCCGTCGGGAGACAGATGTCCATCGGAAGACCGTTGCCTCTCCGCCGGGAGACTGATGTCCGTTGGAAAACCGTCCGTCGGGAAGACTGTTGCCCGTCGGAAGACGAGATCAGACTGCTGTCCATCTGCACCAAGGCAGAAGATCAAGAAGAAGGAGTTGTAGGCTGCAAACGGAGATTCAAAAAGGCGCCTCTTAGCACCCTTATAGGGAGATGAGAGGCCCTTACGACGAGGTGGACGGTGGGCCTTACGGCGGAGGAAGCCAACAGCAACAGCAGCAGAAGAATCCTCCGAAGAGGAGTCTCTATGAGTGTACTCTCTCGCGAACGAAAGAGAAACACTTCGTAGAAGAGACTGGTCAGCCAGTGACCTAAAATGGAGTTTTTATGATAAAACAAAGTTTTATGAATACTTACCTGGCAGTTATATATATATAGCTGATATCTCTAAATCGGCAGAATTTTTCAAAACGAGGCAACCGCCTTGTGGTGGTTGGGAGGTAGGTGGTAACACCCGTCACAGGGTGGTCCAAGGAATCATTCCCGTGTCCAAGACTTCAGTTCATCTATGCCCGACCTGTCTCCTGAGGGGAGGTGGGTGGGCCTTCGAATATATATATAACTGCCAGGTAAGTATTCATAAAACTTTGTTTTATCATAAAAACTCCCTTTTTATGAATAGTACTTACCTGGCAGTTTTATATATATATATATATATATATATATATATATATATATATAATATATATATATATATATATATATATATACAGTGATACCTCGGTAGTCGAACGACTCTATACTCGAACAATTCGGAGTTTGACCAAAATTTTCGAGAAATTTTTGCTGCGGTGCTCGACCAAAAATTCGGTACTCGACCAGCCGAACACGTGACGACCGCATGGGCTTTGTGATGATCGCGCCATCTCGGCCACTCTCGCTTGTTCGGGAAGCATCAGTTCTCTCGAGAGCGTCACTCAGACAACGCGCGATCAGCATTCGTTGTGATTTAGTTATTTTCAGTGCTTTTAATTGCTTTTTTAGCTTTCATAATGAGTCCCAAGAAAGTAATGAGTGTTAAGGGGAAGGAGAAGAGGAAAACAGTGCGAACAACGATCGAGTTGAAGAAGGAAATTATAGCGAAATATGAGAATGGTGTACGAGTGTCCGATTTAGCGGTAGAATACGGAATGGCGAAGTCGACCATTTCTACGTTTTTAAAGCATAAAGAAATGATTAAGAAGGCGAATGTTGCAACGGGAGTTACGGCGGTAACTAAGCAAAGGCCACAAGTGATTGAGGAGATGGAAAAGTTGCTTTTAATATTTATTAAAGAAAAACAGTTGGCCGGGGAAAGTGTTAGTGAAGCGTTCATTTGTGAAAAAGCGTTGCATATCTATGAAGAATTAGTGAAGAAAAGTCCGAGTACCAGTGAAAGTGATTCATTTACATTTAAAGCGAGCAGGGGTTGGTTTGAAAAGTTTCGTAATAGAACAGGTATTCATCGTGTTACTAGGCATGGGGAGGCAGCTAGTTCGGATCAAATTGCAGCCGATAAATACGTGGGGGAATTCGATCGGTACATAAATGAACAAAATTTGATCGCACAACAAGTCTTTAATTGTGATGAGACTGGGTTATTTTGGAAGAAAATGCCAGCCAATACGTACATTACCAAGGACGAGACGAAGATGCCAGGTCACAAGCCAATGAAAGATAGGCTAACATTGTTGCTGTGTGCAAATGCAAGTGGCGATTGCAAGATCAAACCCTTGTTAGTGTACCACTCGGACAACCCCCGGGTGTTCAAACGAAATAATATTTGTAAAAGTGCACTACCAGTTATGTGGCGCTCGAACACTAAATCTTGGGTCACAAGACAATTCTTTACTGAGTGGATAAACGAAGTGTTTGCCCCCCAGGTTAAGGCTTACCTCATTGAAAAGAGCTTGCCAATGAAATGTCTTCTGGTTATGGACAATGCTCCTGCACATCCTCCAGGTCTCGAGGATGACTTGAAAGAAGAATACAGCTTTATCAAAATCAAATTCTTGCCCCCCAATACTACTCCCATACTCCAGCCCATGGACCAACAGGTCATTTCAAACTTCAAAAAACTCTATACCAAGGCCCTTTTCAGAAAGTGTTTTGAAGTGACCAGTGACACGAAGTTGACCCTAAAGGAATTCTGGAAGGAACACTTCAGCATCCTCAACTCTGTTAACATGATTGACCAAGCTTGGCGAGGTGTGACCTATAGGACATTGAACTCTGCCTGGCGTAAGCTGTGGCCATCATGTGTCACAGAGAGGGAGTTTGAAGGTTTCCAACCAGAGGCGGGTCCAAGCACTGCTACCCCTGTAATTTCTGATGACACTGATGTCGTTGAGGAAATTGTTGTCATGGGCAGGAGTTTGGGGCTTGAGGTCGACAAGGATGATATTGATGAGCTTGTAGAAAGCCATTCTACCGAGTTGACTGTGGAGGAATTGTTGCACCTGCAACAACAACAGCAGCAGGATCTGATTGTGGAGCAGGAATCTTCAGAAGAGGATGAGGTAAGGGAGGATGTTCCAAGTTCTCTCATCAATGAAATTTGTTCCAAGTGGGCAGATGTGCAGGCTTTTGCTGAAAAATACCACCCAGAAATTGCAGTAGCAAACCGGGCAGTGCATATGTTTAATGATAGTGTCATGTATCATTTTCGAAGAATACTGCAGAGGAGGAAGAAACAATTAACAATAGACCAGTTTTTCACAAAAGAAAAGAAAGCTGCTACATCAAAGCCTGTTTCTCCTCCAAAGAAGAGACAAAGAAGAGAAGAAACCCCTGAAATAGATCTGCCCACCCTTTCATTGGAGAGAGAAACAACTCCTGAAGGAGAACTACCCCGCCACATCATGGAAGGGGACTCTCCTTCCAAGCAGTAACCTCCCCCTTCCATCCTCTCCACATCCATCCCTGTATGCCATCGAACCGCTGCTCAAAGGTATGTTCACTACAGTACAGAAAATGGTTTAAAATTGTTTTATTTTAGTACAGTAAATGGTTTAAAATTGTTTTATAGGATTTTCTGACCAATTTCATACACATTTAGATAATTATTGTTGTTTAGGTACACGTTTTATTAATATTTTGGGCCTGTTCGAGTGCTTGGGAACGGAATAGAATATATACCATTATTTCTTATGGGGAAAAAAAATTCGGTACTCGAACAAATCGGAGGTCGAACACGGATCTCGAACGGATTATGGTCGAGTACCGAGGTATCACTGTGTATATATATATATATATATATATATATATATATATATATATATATATATATATATATATATATATATATATATATATATATATATATATATATATATATAGCTGATTCACACAATTGGAGGAGGGAAACAGACAGTAAACATCATTGGGGAAACACCAAAAGAGTTGTAGGAGATAAAAACACCTTGATTCCTTGCCTGCTAAGGTAGCTGATTCAAAGGTACAGCCTTTAGAGTGGCTTTCCCTTAGGAGAGTTTATCCAGGAGTATGCCTGCAAAGCTGCAAAAAACTCAATCGAGTCTGTCAAAGGGATAAGACCAACAACTTGACTATACTTCAGAAACTACCTTCCCCCCATATAATAAAAACTGCAACCTTACTAAAACTAACCACCTAACCCTGCAACATAGACAAACTATCTATCTAGACTGAGGGAACCGCACCACAAGACGAAGTCCTCAGACCATCATAAAAACACAAACCCTCATACATGCATATAAACCAAAGTTTAGTGGGATTATAAACTCCTTTGCCTAATACAGAAACCGCAGCTATGTATGGGCCCAAAGTATAGTACTTGCCAAAGTCTACTCTCACCTCTCTAAGTTAATGAGAAGCGAAGACAGAGTTGCTCCTCTAGAAAATAGCATCCATGAATAGCCTAACTAAAATATATTCCTGATATGCCAGAGAGGTAGCAATGGCTCTCACTTCGGGAGCCCATAATTTCAACAGGGCGAAGTGTTCCTCCTCACATAAGAGGTGGGCTTCCCTAATTTTCTCCCTCGGGAAAAAGGACAAAGCATACTTAGACAGGGGTTTTTGGCGGATCTTTCACTGAACACCATAACAAGTTGGATGCACAGCTCAAGTTCATAGCGTGAGCCAAAAAAACTTTGAGGGACTTAACTGGGCAGAGGAGTCTTTCCTTCTCTCGACCCACTAGGTTCGTGAGGTTAATGACATCAAATGTCGTAGGACAGGGTTACGAAGGGTTCTCGCTCTTTACGAGAAAGATGAACCTTAAGGAACAAACTGCCCTATCCTAATTGAAGCTCACCCTCTTCCCAATCGCCAGGACTTCACTGACCTCTTGGCATTCGCTAGAGTCATAAGGGAGAGGGTTTTCTTCGCTACAACCCGAATAGAGGCTAGCGAGATAGGTTCAAATTTCTTGGAGCACAGAAACTTAAACACCACATCCAGGTTTAAGAGTACCTATTACGTCGTCTGAAAAGACCCAATGAGGTCCTGCAAACCTTGATTTTGGGACAACTCTAGGTCTCTACGCCTAAAGACGGTGGAGAGCATACTGCTGTATCCATTGATGGTAGATACAGCCAGCTTAGCATCCTGTCTGAGGTACAAGAAGAAGTCTGCAATCTGGCTCAGAGAGGTAGTGGATGAGGAAACTTGTGCCGCCTGCACCAAGCTCTAAAGGTCTCCCACCTAGATTGGTAGACTCTTTGTGAAGAGATCCTCCTTGCTCTGGCGATAGATTTCGTCGCTTGTGCCGAAAAGCCTCGAGATCTGACAAGCTTCTAGTCAGTCTGAAGGAAGTCAGTTGAGAGCAAGGAGGGTAAGATGATACCTCTCGAAGTGGGGCTGTTTGAGAAGATCTGGACTTACCGAAGTCTTCTTGGGAAGTCCATCAACATGCCCATCACTTCCGAAAACCATTCCCTAGCAGGCCAGAATGGAGCCGCTAGGATCATTCGCCCCGAATCGAGGAGAGCGAATTTCCTGAAGACCAGATTGATGATCTCGAACGGGGGCAACGCAAACATGTCCACCCCCGTCCAATCCATCAGGAAGGAGTCCACTTCTACAGCTTCCTCGTCTGGGACTAGGGAGCAGCAGCAGGAGATCCTCTTCTTCCAGTTGGAGGCAAAAAGGTCTGTTACAGGTCTGCCCCACAACATCCAGAGAGTGACAGACTTGCGGGTTGAGAGACCATTCTGAGGGAAAAACAAGTCTCTTCCTGCTGAGCATGTTTGCCCCGATGTTTCTTGCCCTAGAACAAACCTCCTTTCTAGATCCAAGAAATCAGAACCAAGGCGTCCTAGTTTCTCATATTCTAAGTCATGCCTCATGCTAGAACTTCGACGTCGAGCGTCCTGAAAGACGAGGGGCCGATCGTCCTGTAAGACGTGGCGCCGATAGTCCTGTAAGACGCGGTGCCAAAAGTCCTGTAAGACGTGGAGCCTGTAAGACGTGGAGCCGAGAGGTTAACAGAGCGAGACGCTGAACGTTCTAAAAGACAAGGTGCTGAGCGTCCTGGTGTCAGAAGAGACTCTTCTTGTTGACAGGAAGACCTAATTATTTGATAGGCTCAACGATATCTAAAAATCCAGATACAGGGACGCTCTGATTTCTCCAGAGAGCAGTATTCTGCTACATAAAGCAAAAGTTACGTGAACATGAGAGGGGCGGAGCTGAGACCAAAACACACGCCCGAAACTGACCCATTCTACACCCGTTCTTCCTTGTAAACAAACCTCAGATAAAATTTGATTGCATAGCCTGCCACTTAGACTCCTCTCTAGAACTGGGAGAGAGAATCGTTGTAGCTAAACACTAAAGGAGGTTTCCCTATAAAAGGAAAAAGTAATCCTCCTTCAGAAGAAGTACTGACCAAAGGTCTGCTCCCCTCTTCTCCATAATTTTGATGTCTCCATGGAGAACTTTGACTTCTGAACGAAGGCGTAAAGAGCATTTACGTCCAGGACCGGACAAAAGACTCCCTCTCCCAAAAGAGAGACACTGAAGTTGCAAAGTCGGTTAGGCAGAAAAGTCTTATCGGAGTAACTAACAAAGGAGGATTCACTAGGAAAAAGATTTCGCATCAATCCTAGTAAAAACACGGACCAAAGGTCTGCTCCTCTCCTCTCCCAGGCTCGCCAGAAGTAGCAAAGTCTGGCTCCTACAGTTGTTAGTCATCAAAGGTTTCTGTTTTAAGAAACAAAAATTAATATATTCTTAACGCTCCATTAATGACCACGTGAAAACTCAGAGGGTGGGGAACATGGAGCAACAGAACTTAGGATCCTCTCCTTCTGTTAACCTCAAACAATTCAACAGGAGAAAAGTGATCACTAAAGTCATCCTTGACAAAGATCTTATAAGACGTGGCGTCGCCCCGAAAGGACAAGGCAGCGATCGTCCTAACATCCCGAAAGACGAGGCTGCCCTCGTCCCGAAAGACGAGGCTGCCCTCGTCCCGAAAGACGAGGCTGCCCACGTCACGAAAGACGAGGCTGCCCTCGTCCCGAAAGACGAGGCTGCCCACGTCCCGAAAGACGAGGCTGCCCACGTCCCGAAAGACGAGGTTGCCCTCGTCCCGAAAGACGAGGCTGCCCTCGTCCCGAAAGACGAGGCTGCCCTCGTCCCGAAAGACGAGGCTGCCCTCGTCCCGAAAGACGAGGCTGCCCACGTCCCGAAAGACGAGGCTGCCCTCGTCACGAAAGACGAGGCTGCCCACGTCCCGAAAGACGAGGCTGCCCTCGTCCCGAAAGACGAGGCTGCCCACGTCCCGAAAGACGAGGCTGCCCTCGTCCCGAAAGACGAGGCTGCCCACGTCCCGAAAGCCGAAAGACGAGGCTGCCCACGTCCCGAAAGACGAGGCTGCCCTCGTCCCGAAAGACGAGGCTGCCCTCGTCCCGAAAGACGAGGCTGCCCTCGTCCCGAAAGACGAGGCTGCCCTCGTCCCGAAAGACGAGGCTGCCCTCGTCCCGAAAGACGAGGCTGCCCTCGTCCCGAAAGACGAGGCTGCCCTCGTCCCGAAAGACGAGGCTGCCCTCGTCCCGAAAGACGAGGCTGCCCTCGTCCCGAAAGACGAGGCTGCCCTCGTCCCGAAACCGAAAGACGAGGCTGCCCTCGTCCCGAAACCGAAAGACGAGGCTGCCCTCGTCCCGAAAGACGAGGCTGCCCTCGTCCCGAAAGACGAGGCTGCCCTCGTCCCGAAAGACGAGGCTGCCCTCGTCCCGAAAGACGAGGCTGCCCTCGTCCCGAAAGACGAGGCTGCCCTCGTCCCGAAAGACGAGGCTGCCCTCGTCCCGAAAGACGAGGCTGCCCTCGTCCCGAAAGACGAGGCTGCCCTCGTCCCGAAAGACGAGGCTGCCCTCGTCCCGAAAGACGAGGCTGCCCTCGTCCCGAAAGACGAGGCTGCCCTCGTCCCGAAAGACGAGGCTGCCCTCGTCCCGAAAGACGAGGCTGCATTTGCCCTGAAAGACGAGGCTGCATTCGTCCTGAAAGACGAGGCAGCATTCGCCCTGAAAGACGAGGCTGCATTCGCCCTGAAAGACGAGGCTGCATTCGCCCTGAAAGACGAGGCTGCATTTGTCCTAACAGACGAGGCTGCATTCGCCCTGAAAGACGAGGCTGCATTTGCCCTGAAAGTCGAGCCTTCATTCGTCCTGTCTTGAAAGACTTAGCGCCGAGCGTTAAGGCAAAATGATATTCATTATGCCGCTCGGCGCGTTCGGTTCCAACCAGAGGGTTCATAAGGCCGACTGGCGCTCTGGGACAAAAAACCGAGTCAATGATGGTTTGTAAGCATTGATATTAGCAGAGAATATCTATGACTTAAAGTATTGCCATTAAAATCAAAAGTGATGCAATGCGAAACTCTAAAAGCAGTGTAAGAATCTTAACGTTCAACGCTCTTTGCTTTACCATGGCAAGGGCGAGCATTCTTGGGAACGTTAACAGGAACGCTCGCGAGGGCGTTTGCTCGTGAGCTAACGCCTCTCGTTTCCTTTCGCCGATCGACGTTCCTTCTCCCATGGGCCGGGGAGCTTGGTAGAGGTCTAAGGCTAGGAAAACAACGTCCCTGTGCTGAAAGAATCCAATGCCTAATTTAGCACTGAAAACTTGCACTATTAAACTCTTACACAAAAAACCATAATTAGTCCTGACCGTTGTGAGAGAACTTATTCTTCTGCCACGGGCTTGAATGAGAAAGCAAAATCGTCTCTAGTACTTGCTATATAAACTAACAAAATATTTATGTAGAATATAAAACTGACATTTCCATAATAAAATAAACTTTCAAACATACTTACCCAGCGGTCACAAAAAGAAAAAACCACCGGGCAAGAGTTGAGATTAAAAATAGATGTTGAAGACACTCACCCGGTAGTTACATATAACCACCGGTAAAATTAAATGTCATAAATACCAACCCGGTAGTTACATACAAACGCCGGGAAAGTTATACGTAAAAGATTAAAATGAACAGAAAAAAGGGAAAACAAATGTAATCCACAATTAATTCAAAGGGTTTTCAAAAACAAGCGAGTTGTAATGATAAAAAGAACAGATATAGCAATAACGTATCTATATACATAAATGTAAACAATAGGAACATATAAATGAAAATGCTACTAAAACTAGAATTCCCATATAAATTAGTTGTTGTTGGAGAATAATAGCCAACACTTTAATTCCCATATCGAAAAGAACGCTACCAAGGCATGTTGGGACTGCACCGATAGTAACGAGTAAACGCGTAAATTAACCATACGCTAGTTCTATTTAATTTATGAAATTAGATCGATGATTTAAAGAACGAATACCAAATGGACAAATATTTCTTTAAAATTTTACATTGAAAGTTAAAAAACTTATATAAGTGGAATTCCTCCCATTCTTTGCATAAAACAAATAAAGAGAATTTGCAAGACATACATGAAGATTACGTCACACGACTGTGACGTCATAGAGTTGCCAGAACGTATTTCCGAGATCAGGATTAAAAACTTTGCACCTAAAATATAGTGCACAAACAAAACCTCTGCATACAAACTGTGAGGATTAACCGACACTTTCGGTAACCTCACCTTGCATACATCACTCGCACAAACACGAAAATTAAGTTATCACTCACGATAAACAAAGTAAATAATAATAAAAAACGATTGCCAAAACCCTAAATCAGTGTACTTCACCAAACGAAGTCCAAAAAAGCGAAGAAGGGAAAATGATTCGAAAAACTCTCAATGGTGGACCGACGATGTTTTCGATCCAGCCGGCAGAGATGAACCGAAGTCTTGGACACGGGAATGATTCCTTGGACCACCCTGTGACGGGTGTTACCACCTACCTCCCAACCACCACAAGGCGGTTGCCTCGTTTTGAAAAATTCTGCCGATTTAGAGATATCAGCTATATATATATAACTGCCAGGTAAGTACTATTCATAAAAAGGAGCAATCCTCCGAAGAGGGGCTCCTGCAGTTGCCCAGCCCCTTGAGCGAAACTGCAGGTGTGACCGCTCAGCACCAAGAGCAGAGTCGCACGAAATAAAAGGCAAGAGAAGAACCCCCAAAAGGAGAAAAACTCAAGCCTGGACAAGAAAAACTTCCCTCGGAAGGAAAGTTACACACCCAAGGAGGCAAGACTCCTGAGAGTTCTAAAATGAACTGGAGAGCTGTCCGTCGTCACGGGAGTACTTCCAGTAGAAGGAGACACGCCCCTGACGAAAATACAAGGGGGGAAGCAACAACAGCCGAATCCCCAGGCCTCAACAAGACAGCTCACACCGTTGCCATATTACAGAAATGAACTAGATCGGTAACTGTAAAAAAATAAAACAAAAATCATTAGTACACATTCATTCCCCCGGGAAGGCTCCGAAGAGGAATCCCGAGGGAAAGGAAAACAAGAATTACACAACAGGCACGTGCCCTCACAACCACTTACACTCACGGAAGGAGAGCTGTAACCAAAACAGAATTATAACAATTATAATAATGTATCTATGTAATTATCTAATTTAAAAATGAATGAACACTAAAGAAAGAACGAAAACCCCGAAAGGAATCGTTCTACAAAGCTGAAAAATTAAAAAATACAATTAGATTCATAAACTAATTGAGACAAACAAACGGCGTAGCAACCCCCCCACACGGAAAGGAAGCTACAAGGGCGTAGTAACACGTAGTAAAAGGGTGAACGACCTCAAGAGAGAGAGAGAGAGAGAAAGACCGAAGTCAAACTCGATCGCAACCCATAAAATTACGCTGTGGTGGCCTAACTGCCGAGGACTCCACGTAGATATCGTGCACTACACACATAACTCTGAAAAGAAAACTTACTGATTTCTATACTCAAATATATATACAAACATGAAAACATGTTTACATATATATTGAGTAAAAGAAAAGTAAGCGATTAAGTAAAGACAAAACAAACAATGGCTGCCATGAGAGGACCAAGACAGAGACGTCTGTCACAGTCCGAGCCAAAAGTGAAAGTGAGCATTCATCTGTGTGTGAGGGGGGGGAGGGGTAGCTAGCTACCACTCCCCTTTCCCCCCCCCCCCGCTAACTAGCACGGGGGTAATACTCCCTCATTAAATTCTAATGGCTCGCCATTTCAGCTGCGCTAAAAGGTAAACCCAATATAAATAGCGTGGTTTGTATTTCGGTTACGGAACAAATAAGATTAAGAAAAAACAAGTCAAAAGGCCAGTTAGTTAGAGTGTCTCTCCCAGAGCCAAAATTAAAGTGAGGTTCACAATCCAGGTGTGTGTGTGAGAGAGAGGTAGTTCCTATCTCCAATTCCCAAGCCAGATAACTAGCGGGTGGGTGGTTAACCCTCGCTAAAAGTCTAACGGCTCGTCTTTCAGCTTCGCCAAAAGTAATACCACTACAAATAATGATGGTTTGTACTTAGTTATGGAGCAAATATAGATTTTAATGCTGCCATGAAATCAATATTCAAACCTTAAACAATGATAAAGTGGAAGTTTTAAAGTTAAGAAACACTTCAGCTAATATTCCTAAACAATATAGACAAAACAGATGAACAATAAAGACAGCAGGACCCTAGTTTCCCCTATAGGTATGACAACACTTATTTGTGCAAAAAGTTATTTGAGCACTTTACTATACAGATATGACAATGTTCTATGGGAAAATATATACTGCACACTACATAAAAAATACTTACAGACCAAAGGACGTGGTGTAAGTTTCACAGAGGATTTTGAGAGGAAATGGTGGATCCCACTTTTACATAAAAAAGGTCTACCAATTGTCAAACTTTTGATAACAGGTAACCCTTTCATTACCTAGCAGCTGGAAACTAACAGGACACCTGGAAAACAAAAGGAAATGAACAGACTGTACAGTAAAGCATACCATACGTAACTTTATGCTTATCTGAAATATAGTTTATTCATCAATTGTCATTACTGTATAAGCAATAACTTCTATATCTTTTCAGACCTGGGAATGGGTGTGTGTAGGGGGTCTGGGGGCTTGATCCCGGCTAGGTCTGTGACCTAGGAAGGGGGGTCTGGGGGCTTGACCCTGGCTAGGTCTGTGACCTGGGAGGTATGTGACCTAGTTAGGGGGGGGTCTGGGGGCTTGACCCTGGCTAGGTCTGTGACCTGGGAGGTATGTGACCTAGTTAGGGGGGGTCTGGGGGCTTGACCCTGGCTAGGTCTGTGACCTGGGAAGGTATGTGACCTAGGAAGGGGGGTCTGGGGACTTGACCCTGGCTAGGTCTGTGACCTGGGAAGGTATGTGACCTACGAAGGGGGGTCTGGGGGCTTGTCCCAGGCTAGGTCTGTGACCTGGGAACTACTAGATTAGGTTAGGTGAGTTTGTTAGGTTTTGTGGCTTTTTACAAATCTCGTAAGTGTTAAATATGCCTGGTACTCAAGCTATTTTCAACCCCTGCCAGTTAGCAAGACCTGCCGCAGGTTTCTCAAATCTGCTAATGTGTACCTTCCTATCGTTACTTATTAGGGTCAAACAAGCAACAACATATAATGACTTCAGTCAAATACAGAAATTACTAATTACCAGATTTGTTTAAGAGAACTCAAGACCCTTTCTCTACATAAAGAATTCATTGTGTTGTGTTACAATAACAAATGGACATACTATATTCTATTGAGCTTTTTCCCCCCAATTATTACTTACTAGTTTCATATGAAGTTCTTGCCGAGTTCGGATTACAATAGGCACGGGTAAACCACGATACCATTAATATATATTTAATTTTACCCAGTCACGGAATCCCACGCACAGATATGCATATCCCTAGAGATTTATCCCATTCAAGGCAATTTAATATATAATACTCATCCAAACATCGGTCGACTAATTCATCCACTTCATTAAATGCTGGGAAGGAACAGCATCCTTAATCAAAGTGAAATTCTCTTCACTCTGATCAAGTTCTCCAAACCACGCTACGTACATTGAGAAGTGACAGGCAGCAACTGTGGCCGTTACCTCTGCTGCCTCTGTCGTGAAATTAATATGTTCGCTCTCTCTCCCAAAGCCACGACTTCCGCCTCGTTCACTCACGACAAAAGAAACAACAAAACGAACGAAACCAACAATCCAACACAAACCGAACGAAACTATCAAACAACTTACATCGCATTGTTAACCAATTATACAACTATTCACAAGACAATATTCCTTGGTAACAATGCTTATTACAATTAAATATAAATAAAACATTCATTTGTACACAAACCTGCACATTTCCACTTAACGCAATGTAATATAAAGGAAAATTTTCCATATACAAGATGAACATAGATATTCAATAACCATGGATTTTCCATGTCGTTATTGTAAGTAACGACACTTCCTAACACCGCTAATTCGGTGTAAGGCGTTCTGTCTCCTTTCACACATCCAAAGTCCCAGGTCCCGACCTGTGCCTGTCGAGAAGGGGCCAGGGGTCCATAACGGTAGAACGGCTTATTTACAGTGGAAATAAAGGTCAAATTTGATGAAAGCACATCATTTACTATTGTTTTTTTTTTTTTAGATATGTCCTCCGGCATTTTTCTATGAGTTTACAGGTTGTTTTTCTGTACACGTGGATTACGATGCCAAGCACCCCAAGATAGGTTGGGTTAGTCGGAGTGTATCCCTGTACGTTCGCTTTAAATATATACAGCATTTATTTCGGGTTAGATTTACTGGTTCGACCCTAAAGTCAGGTCAAACCTATTCGAAATTAGTGTGAATCATGCAATAGGAGGAAGAACATTTTGTTATGCTGCACCGACTCAACAACCTTCCACTTAATGTCAAGAATAGCAAAAAATGTGGCAGCTTTCAAGAAAAACCTGAAGACTTCTCGCTTTGGAAAGTGTTATAATAGTGATCTGAAAACTATTAAGCCTGAATACAAATGCTAGCGAATAACTGAAAAGATACAGAGCAAAATATTAACAGGAAAGAAGTTATTTTCACACACCAAGGCCCGCCTGAACAGACTAGTAAAAAAGTATGTATTCCTTTAATATCTCCCTTATCTAATCTTCATAATTTACAATGTGGTTGAATCTTCAGGTAATTCATAAAAAGTTTAAGGTTTTTGGTAAAGCCATAATGTTTATAAAAAGCTTAAAAACCAGAACTTACCATAAACTCACCCAGGCAGCCGGACCTAAGTTAGACAAATCACGCTTATTTGTAATTAAAGTTAAATGACAACCGTCATTAACTTGTATAATGATAAGGAAAATCTTAATTGACTACGAAACAGTACAAATACGTGATTTTAACCAATGATAATTACAGCAATATGTAATTAGTAATAGTAATAACAATCACTTACTTGGATAACAGTTACAGTTGTAGTAGTAGTAGTAGATGCTACTTGCCTCTATAGTTACCTCTTGAATAAAATCGTGTAATAATGAAAACTGAAGTGAATACTATTATTATTATTATTATTATTATTATTATTATTATTATTATTATTATTATTATTATTATTATTATTATTATTATTATTATTATTATTATTATTACTTGCTTAGCTACAACCCAAGTTAGAAAAGCAGGATGCTATAACCCCAGGGGCTCCAACAGGGAAAATAGCCCAGTGAAGAATGGGGACAAGGAAAAAAAAATTCAAGACCAGTAACAACATTAATTTAAATATTTCCTGTGTAAACCACAAATAGGCTTTAACAAAACAAGATGAAGATAATTGAGATGGAATAGTGTGCCCAAGTGTACCATCAAGCAAGAGAACCCAACCCAAGACAGTGGAAGACCATGGTACAAAGGCTATGGCACTACCCAAGACTAGAGAACAATGGGTTGATTTCAGAGTGTCATTCTCCTAGAAGAGCTGCTTACCATAGCTAAAGAGTCTCTTCTACCTTTAACAAGAGGAAAGTAGCCACTGAACATATTAGAGTGCAGTAGTTAACCTCTTGATAGAAGAAGAATTGTTGGGCAATTTCAGTGATGTCAAGTGTATAGGGAAAGAGGAGAATGTGTAAAGAATAGGCCAGAATATTCTATGCATGTGTCAGCAAAGACGAAATGGGCCGTAACAAGAGAGAGGGATCCAATGTGGTATTGTCTAGCCAAAGGACCCAATAACTCTCTGGTGGTAGTATCTCAACGGGTGGTTGGTTCCTTAGCCAACCCACTACCTACTAAACTTATTCCAAGCATAACAAGATTATGCTAGAATTATGCCAAAAGATCAATTATGCTAGACACTAAATTTGAGGCCAAATTATGCTAAATTTAGTAAATTTCATTGTTACCAAATCGTTAGGACTAGATGTGTTGTGAAAATATACCAACTATCCAAAATGTGCTATTATTATTATTATTATTATTATTATTATTATTATTATTATTATTATTATTAGCTAACCCACAACCCCAGTTGGAAAAGCGAAATGCTATAAGCCCAAGGGCTCCAACAGGGAAAATTAGCCCAATGAAGACAGGAAATAAGGAAATAAATTAACCATATGAAAAACAATGAACAATTAAAATTAAATATTTGAAAAAAAAACAGTAACATCAAAACAGATATTTCATATATAAACTATAAAAGACTTATGCCATGGAATTACGGTCATTTCGCTCACAAGTCAATTCGCCCACAAGTCAATTCGCCCACAAGTCATTTCGCCCACAAGTCATTTCGCCCACAAGTCAAATCGCCCACATATAAGAGTTAATTCGCCCACATATAAGAGTCAACATACATGTAAGATTAAGAAAGTGGTGAAATAAAAAAACTTTTGTTAACAAATAGCTGCATATATGCAAGATTCAGAAAGCAGTTAAATAAATGTATTACTATTCAGAAAGTATTTTTTTTTATTATAAGACAGTTACATACATGTAATATTCAGACAGTGACAAAGAATTGATGTTATATGGTATGACTCTTTTAAAGTTATATATACGAGTATATATTCATAACGTATATAGTATATACACTTATGTATAAAATATATATATATCTATATACAGTATATCATATGCGAGATGTATACACATGTCATACCTATAGGTATGACAACACTTATTTGTGCAAAAAGTTATTTGAGCACTTTACTATACAGATATGACAATGTTCTATGGGAAAATATATACTGCACACTACATAAAAAATACTTACAGACCAAAGGACGTGGTGTAAGTTTCACAGAGGATTTTGAGAGGAAATGGTGGATCCCACTTTTACATAAAAAAGGTCTACCAATTGTCAAACTTTTGATAACAGGTAACCCTTTCATTACCTAGCAGCTGGAAACTAACAGGACACCTGGAAAACAAAAGGAAATGAACAGACTGTACAGTAAAGCATACCATACGTAACTTTATGCTTATCTGAAATATAGTTTATTCATCAATTGTCATTACTGTATAAGCAATAACTTCTATATCTTTTCAGACCTGGGAATGGGTGTGTGTAGGGGGTCTGGGGGCTTGATCCCGGCTAGGTCTGTGACCTAGGAAGGGGGGTCTGGGGGCTTGACCCTGGCTAGGTCTGTGACCTGGGAGGTATGTGACCTAGTTAGGGGGGGGTCTGGGGGCTTGACCCTGGCTAGGTCTGTGACCTGGGAGGTATGTGACCTAGTTAGGGGGGGTCTGGGGGCTTGACCCTGGCTAGGTCTGTGACCTGGGAAGGTATGTGACCTAGGAAGGGGGGTCTGGGGACTTGACCCTGGCTAGGTCTGTGACCTGGGAAGGTATGTGACCTACGAAGGGGGGTCTGGGGGCTTGTCCCAGGCTAGGTCTGTGACCTGGGAACTACTAGATTAGGTTAGGTGAGTTTGTTAGGTTTTGTGGCTTTTTACAAATCTCGTAAGTGTTAAATATGCCTGGTACTCAAGCTATTTTCAACCCCTGCCAGTTAGCAAGACCTGCCGCAGGTTTCTCAAATCTGCTAATGTGTACCTTCCTATCGTTACTTATTAGGGTCAAACAAGCAACAACATATAATGACTTCAGTCAAATACAGAAATTACTAATTACCAGATTTGTTTAAGAGAACTCAAGACCCTTTCTCTACATAAAGAATTCATTGTGTTGTGTTACAATAACAAATGGACATACTATATTCTATTGAGCTTTTTCCCCCCAATTATTACTTACTAGTTTCATATGAAGTTCTTGCCGAGTTCGGATTACAATAGGCACGGGTAAACCACGATACCATTAATATATATTTAATTTTACCCAGTCACGGAATCCCACGCACAGATATGCATATCCCTAGAGATTTATCCCATTCAAGGCAATTTAATATATAATACTCATCCAAACATCGGTCGACTAATTCATCCACTTCATTAAATGCTGGGAAGGAACAGCATCCTTAATCAAAGTGAAATTCTCTTCACTCTGATCAAGTTCTCCAAACCACGCTACGTACATTGAGAAGTGACAGGCAGCAACTGTGGCCGTTACCTCTGCTGCCTCTGTCGTGAAATTAATATGTTCGCTCTCTCTCCCAAAGCCACGACTTCCGCCTCGTTCACTCACGACAAAAGAAACAACAAAACGAACGAAACCAACAATCCAACACAAACCGAACGAAACTATCAAACAACTTACATCGCATTGTTAACCAATTATACAACTATTCACAAGACAATATTCCTTGGTAACAATGCTTATTACAATTAAATATAAATAAAACATTCATTTGTACACAAACCTGCACATTTCCACTTAACGCAATGTAATATAAAGGAAAATTTTCCATATACAAGATGAACATAGATATTCAATAACCATGGATTTTCCATGTCGTTATTGTAAGTAACGACACTTCCTAACACCGCTAATTCGGTGTAAGGCGTTCTGTCTCCTTTCACACATCCAAAGTCCCAGGTCCCGACCTGTGCCTGTCGAGAAGGGGCCAGGGGTCCATAACGGTAGAACGGCTTATTTACAGTGGAAATAAAGGTCAAATTTGATGAAAGCACATCATTTACTATTGTTTTTTTTTTTTTAGATATGTCCTCCGGCATTTTTCTATGAGTTTACAGGTTGTTTTTCTGTACACGTGGATTACGATGCCAAGCACCCCAAGATAGGTTGGGTTAGTCGGAGTGTATCCCTGTACGTTCGCTTTAAATATATACAGCATTTATTTCGGGTTAGATTTACTGGTTCGACCCTAAAGTCAGGTCAAACCTATTCGAAATTAGTGTGAATCATGCAATAGGAGGAAGAACATTTTGTTATGCTGCACCGACTCAACAACCTTCCACTTAATGTCAAGAATAGCAAAAAATGTGGCAGCTTTCAAGAAAAACCTGAAGACTTCTCGCTTTGGAAAGTGTTATAATAGTGATCTGAAAACTATTAAGCCTGAATACAAATGCTAGCGAATAACTGAAAAGATACAGAGCAAAATATTAACAGGAAAGAAGTTATTTTCACACACCAAGGCCCGCCTGAACAGACTAGTAAAAAAGTATGTATTCCTTTAATATCTCCCTTATCTAATCTTCATAATTTACAATGTGGTTGAATCTTCAGGTAATTCATAAAAAGTTTAAGGTTTTTGGTAAAGCCATAATGTTTATAAAAAGCTTAAAAACCAGAACTTACCATAAACTCACCCAGGCAGCCGGACCTAAGTTAGACAAATCACGCTTATTTGTAATTAAAGTTAAATGACAACCGTCATTAACTTGTATAATGATAAGGAAAATCTTAATTGACTACGAAACAGTACAAATACGTGATTTTAACCAATGATAATTACAGCAATATGTAATTAGTAATAGTAATAACAATCACTTACTTGGATAACAGTTACAGTTGTAGTAGTAGTAGTAGATGCTACTTGCCTCTATAGTTACCTCTTGAATAAAATCGTGTAATAATGAAAACTGAAGTGAATACTATTATTATTATTATTATTATTATTATTATTATTATTATTATTATTATTATTATTATTATTATTATTATTATTACTTGCTTAGCTACAACCCAAGTTAGAAAAGCAGGATGCTATAACCCCAGGGGCTCCAACAGGGAAAATAGCCCAGTGAAGAATGGGGACAAGGAAAAAAAAATTCAAGACCAGTAACAACATTAATTTAAATATTTCCTGTGTAAACCACAAATAGGCTTTAACAAAACAAGATGAAGATAATTGAGATGGAATAGTGTGCCCAAGTGTACCATCAAGCAAGAGAACCCAACCCAAGACAGTGGAAGACCATGGTACAAAGGCTATGGCACTACCCAAGACTAGAGAACAATGGGTTGATTTCAGAGTGTCATTCTCCTAGAAGAGCTGCTTACCATAGCTAAAGAGTCTCTTCTACCTTTAACAAGAGGAAAGTAGCCACTGAACATATTAGAGTGCAGTAGTTAACCTCTTGATAGAAGAAGAATTGTTGGGCAATTTCAGTGATGTCAAGTGTATAGGGAAAGAGGAGAATGTGTAAAGAATAGGCCAGAATATTCTATGCATGTGTCAGCAAAGACGAAATGGGCCGTAACAAGAGAGAGGGATCCAATGTGGTATTGTCTAGCCAAAGGACCCAATAACTCTCTGGTGGTAGTATCTCAACGGGTGGTTGGTTCCTTAGCCAACCCACTACCTACTAAACTTATTCCAAGCATAACAAGATTATGCTAGAATTATGCCAAAAGATCAATTATGCTAGACACTAAATTTGAGGCCAAATTATGCTAAATTTAGTAAATTTCATTGTTACCAAATCGTTAGGACTAGATGTGTTGTGAAAATATACCAACTATCCAAAATGTGCTATTATTATTATTATTATTATTATTATTATTATTATTATTATTATTATTATTAGCTAACCCACAACCCCAGTTGGAAAAGCGAAATGCTATAAGCCCAAGGGCTCCAACAGGGAAAATTAGCCCAATGAAGACAGGAAATAAGGAAATAAATTAACCATATGAAAAACAATGAACAATTAAAATTAAATATTTGAAAAAAAAACAGTAACATCAAAACAGATATTTCATATATAAACTATAAAAGACTTATGCCATGGAATTACGGTCATTTCGCTCACAAGTCAATTCGCCCACAAGTCAATTCGCCCACAAGTCATTTCGCCCACAAGTCATTTCGCCCACAAGTCAAATCGCCCACATATAAGAGTTAATTCGCCCACATATAAGAGTCAACATACATGTAAGATTAAGAAAGTGGTGAAATAAAAAAACTTTTGTTAACAAATAGCTGCATATATGCAAGATTCAGAAAGCAGTTAAATAAATGTATTACTATTCAGAAAGTATTTTTTTTTATTATAAGACAGTTACATACATGTAATATTCAGACAGTGACAAAGAATTGATGTTATATGGTATGACTCTTTTAAAGTTATATATACGAGTATATATTCATAACGTATATAGTATATACACTTATGTATAAAATATATATATATCTATATACAGTATATCATATGCGAGATGTATACACATGTCATACCTATAGGTATGACAACACTTATTTGTGCAAAAAGTTATTTGAGCACTTTACTATACAGATATGACAATGTTCTATGGGAAAATATATACTGCACACTACATAAAAAATACTTACAGACCAAAGGACGTGGTGTAAGTTTCACAGAGGATTTTGAGAGGAAATGGTGGATCCCACTTTTACATAAAAAAGGTCTACCAATTGTCAAACTTTTGATAACAGGTAACCCTTTCATTACCTAGCAGCTGGAAACTAACAGGACACCTGGAAAACAAAAGGAAATGAACAGACTGTACAGTAAAGCATACCATACGTAACTTTATGCTTATCTGAAATATAGTTTATTCATCAATTGTCATTACTGTATAAGCAATAACTTCTATATCTTTTCAGACCTGGGAATGGGTGTGTGTAGGGGGTCTGGGGGCTTGATCCCGGCTAGGTCTGTGACCTAGGAAGGGGGGTCTGGGGGCTTGACCCTGGCTAGGTCTGTGACCTGGGAGGTATGTGACCTAGTTAGGGGGGGGTCTGGGGGCTTGACCCTGGCTAGGTCTGTGACCTGGGAGGTATGTGACCTAGTTAGGGGGGGTCTGGGGGCTTGACCCTGGCTAGGTCTGTGACCTGGGAAGGTATGTGACCTAGGAAGGGGGGTCTGGGGACTTGACCCTGGCTAGGTCTGTGACCTGGGAAGGTATGTGACCTACGAAGGGGGGTCTGGGGGCTTGTCCCAGGCTAGGTCTGTGACCTGGGAACTACTAGATTAGGTTAGGTGAGTTTGTTAGGTTTTGTGGCTTTTTACAAATCTCGTAAGTGTTAAATATGCCTGGTACTCAAGCTATTTTCAACCCCTGCCAGTTAGCAAGACCTGCCGCAGGTTTCTCAAATCTGCTAATGTGTACCTTCCTATCGTTACTTATTAGGGTCAAACAAGCAACAACATATAATGACTTCAGTCAAATACAGAAATTACTAATTACCAGATTTGTTTAAGAGAACTCAAGACCCTTTCTCTACATAAAGAATTCATTGTGTTGTGTTACAATAACAAATGGACATACTATATTCTATTGAGCTTTTTCCCCCCAATTATTACTTACTAGTTTCATATGAAGTTCTTGCCGAGTTCGGATTACAATAGGCACGGGTAAACCACGATACCATTAATATATATTTAATTTTACCCAGTCACGGAATCCCACGCACAGATATGCATATCCCTAGAGATTTATCCCATTCAAGGCAATTTAATATATAATACTCATCCAAACATCGGTCGACTAATTCATCCACTTCATTAAATGCTGGGAAGGAACAGCATCCTTAATCAAAGTGAAATTCTCTTCACTCTGATCAAGTTCTCCAAACCACGCTACGTACATTGAGAAGTGACAGGCAGCAACTGTGGCCGTTACCTCTGCTGCCTCTGTCGTGAAATTAATATGTTCGCTCTCTCTCCCAAAGCCACGACTTCCGCCTCGTTCACTCACGACAAAAGAAACAACAAAACGAACGAAACCAACAATCCAACACAAACCGAACGAAACTATCAAACAACTTACATCGCATTGTTAACCAATTATACAACTATTCACAAGACAATATTCCTTGGTAACAATGCTTATTACAATTAAATATAAATAAAACATTCATTTGTACACAAACCTGCACATTTCCACTTAACGCAATGTAATATAAAGGAAAATTTTCCATATACAAGATGAACATAGATATTCAATAACCATGGATTTTCCATGTCGTTATTGTAAGTAACGACACTTCCTAACACCGCTAATTCGGTGTAAGGCGTTCTGTCTCCTTTCACACATCCAAAGTCCCAGGTCCCGACCTGTGCCTGTCGAGAAGGGGCCAGGGGTCCATAACGGTAGAACGGCTTATTTACAGTGGAAATAAAGGTCAAATTTGATGAAAGCACATCATTTACTATTGTTTTTTTTTTTTTAGATATGTCCTCCGGCATTTTTCTATGAGTTTACAGGTTGTTTTTCTGTACACGTGGATTACGATGCCAAGCACCCCAAGATAGGTTGGGTTAGTCGGAGTGTATCCCTGTACGTTCGCTTTAAATATATACAGCATTTATTTCGGGTTAGATTTACTGGTTCGACCCTAAAGTCAGGTCAAACCTATTCGAAATTAGTGTGAATCATGCAATAGGAGGAAGA
This sequence comes from Palaemon carinicauda, assembly GCF_036898095.1. Taxonomy (NCBI): domain Eukaryota; kingdom Metazoa; phylum Arthropoda; class Malacostraca; order Decapoda; family Palaemonidae; genus Palaemon; species Palaemon carinicauda. The sequence continues at coordinate 159,833,606 of NC_090734.1, forward strand.
ACATTTTGTTATGCTGCACCGACTCAACAACCTTCCACTTAATGTCAAGAATAGCAAAAAATGTGGCAGCTTTCAAGAAAAACCTGAAGACTTCTCGCTTTGGAAAGTGTTATAATAGTGATCTGAAAACTATTAAGCCTGAATACAAATGCTAGCGAATAACTGAAAAGATACAGAGCAAAATATTAACAGGAAAGAAGTTATTTTCACACACCAAGGCCCGCCTGAACAGACTAGTAAAAAAGTATGTATTCCTTTAATATCTCCCTTATCTAATCTTCATAATTTACAATGTGGTTGAATCTTCAGGTAATTCATAAAAAGTTTAAGGTTTTTGGTAAAGCCATAATGTTTATAAAAAGCTTAAAAACCAGAACTTACCATAAACTCACCCAGGCAGCCGGACCTAAGTTAGACAAATCACGCTTATTTGTAATTAAAGTTAAATGACAACCGTCATTAACTTGTATAATGATAAGGAAAATCTTAATTGACTACGAAACAGTACAAATACGTGATTTTAACCAATGATAATTACAGCAATATGTAATTAGTAATAGTAATAACAATCACTTACTTGGATAACAGTTACAGTTGTAGTAGTAGTAGTAGATGCTACTTGCCTCTATAGTTACCTCTTGAATAAAATCGTGTAATAATGAAAACTGAAGTGAATACTATTATTATTATTATTATTATTATTATTATTATTATTATTATTATTATTATTATTATTATTATTATTATTATTATTATTATTATTATTATTATTATTACTTGCTTAGCTACAACCCAAGTTAGAAAAGCAGGATGCTATAACCCCAGGGGCTCCAACAGGGAAAATAGCCCAGTGAAGAATGGGGACAAGGAAAAAAAAATTCAAGACCAGTAACAACATTAATTTAAATATTTCCTGTGTAAACCACAAATAGGCTTTAACAAAACAAGATGAAGATAATTGAGATGGAATAGTGTGCCCAAGTGTACCATCAAGCAAGAGAACCCAACCCAAGACAGTGGAAGACCATGGTACAAAGGCTATGGCACTACCCAAGACTAGAGAACAATGGGTTGATTTCAGAGTGTCATTCTCCTAGAAGAGCTGCTTACCATAGCTAAAGAGTCTCTTCTACCTTTAACAAGAGGAAAGTAGCCACTGAACATATTAGAGTGCAGTAGTTAACCTCTTGATAGAAGAAGAATTGTTGGGCAATTTCAGTGATGTCAAGTGTATAGGGAAAGAGGAGAATGTGTAAAGAATAGGCCAGAATATTCTATGCATGTGTCAGCAAAGACGAAATGGGCCGTAACAAGAGAGAGGGATCCAATGTGGTATTGTCTAGCCAAAGGACCCAATAACTCTCTGGTGGTAGTATCTCAACGGGTGGTTGGTTCCTTAGCCAACCCACTACCTACTAAACTTATTCCAAGCATAACAAGATTATGCTAGAATTATGCCAAAAGATCAATTATGCTAGACACTAAATTTGAGGCCAAATTATGCTAAATTTAGTAAATTTCATTGTTACCAAATCGTTAGGACTAGATGTGTTGTGAAAATATACCAACACTCCAAAATGTGCTATTATTATTATTATTATTATTATTATTATTATTATTATTATTATTATTATTATTATTATTAGCTAACCCACAACCCCAGTTGGAAAAGCGAAATGCTATAAGCCCAAGGGCTCCAACAGGGAAAATTAGCCCAATGAAGACAGGAAATAAGGAAATAAAACGGATTTTGAGCGAAGCGAAAAATCTATTTTTGGGTGAGATAGCCATGGCGTCCTGATGGAAGGTTCCTGTTTGGTAGCTTCCTTGGGTATAAGACTACTAAGATATTCCCAGAGAATTTAACCACAGGTTATCACAGAATTCTAACTTCTGGAGCGAGTATCTCAAAGGTTTCCCTTTAAGACATCGTAATACAACAGGGGACACGCATGTCTGGTCGTGCCACATAGCTATCTCCACCCCGAACAGAGTTAACGCTTCGGTGTGTAAGGGCTGAGAATAGCTGGGAGCCGTTCCACAGCTAATCTCACTCGTGGCTACTACTGATACTCGAGACGTAAACAAACGGACGCCATTGCTTTAATGACGTCACGCGCGTCTTTATCCTTTGTTTAGTAGCTGCCCTACTGAGACGGATTTTCCCTTGTGTGAACTTTATCGCTTTGCATCTTCGCTATGTCGTTACCTTCAGCCTCGCCTTCTTCTGGAAAGTTGAGTACAAGGTTCCAGTATTGTTTAATTAAGCTCTGGCCGTAAAGTAAATATTATTTCGCGAAATAATTGATGTTTTGTGGCAGAGCTGTGCCTCTACCGGACCCGCCATTTTATGGCGTCGTTGTTGTTTGCATGTTCTATTTAGTTAGCCACAACAACGCTTCCGGCCTTATATACTAATCGAATACATTAGTTTATTTAGTCTTCATAGCTAGGAACTTTTATATCGTGTTTAGACGCTTTTTATCGGTCATCGATTGACCTCATACCAGTCGGCTACTATAGCCCCCAGGCCAGGAGCCTATTTACAAGTGTTCATGCATGATTTATCAGTGATCCTAGACTAAGTTATGAAGATAGTGGCATTATTATTTTACAATACTTTTGACTAGTGATGCAAATGTTTTCGCCTTCAGGGACCATATAGGGGATAGACTAGTCAGTGATTCTTACTAGCCTAACCTAACCTTAGGACCCCTATATGCTTCCTTCATCCCCTGCCTTGGCACTCCCTCTAATTAGCCTTGATCCCTTTTCTGAGTAAAGGGATTTATTGTCTAATAGAGTATTATATCGCCTCTCAGTCCTCCCTAAAGGAATGAACCCCCTTTAGGATTGCGTCTGAGAGTGAGGTTAGGCTAGCCTACCTCTATGGCTAGGATAGTCTACGACTTTCCTGCGATAGCGATACGTCTTCTTCCTTGCCTAGTTCAGGACTTTTAGCCCTGATCTAGGCCGGGTTAGGAAGGTTTCTCTGTTCCATGCTGAAACTGTACTCTTGCACCGTTTTAGCCGATCAGCCTAATCTTAGGTTAGGGAGTGTCCTCCCTTCCCTTTGTGGCCGCTCTGGTACAGAAACCCTTCCTGGGAAGACCCCTCTCTTCTCCCTCCCCACCTATCTCTTGTATAGCCTAGCCTATGCTTAGGTTAGTTTATACTCATCTGTCCCCTGTCCTACAACTCCTCCTTAGGGTGGAAGAGTAGGGCTACCCGAGCTTCCTTGTGCAGTCCGCTCTGGTACATATACCTTCATAGTGTCCTATAAGGTTAGTTACTAGTGTAGCTCTGCATAGGGGAGTCTCCCCCCCCCTCTTGGGTGTTCCCTAGTCCTCCCTTGGGCTACCTGCTCCCGGTCCCTAGTGACCCCTGCTTATGGATGATAGAGCCTGTCTCTATCATGGGTACACCCCCTCAGGGAGGGGGAGGGATGTCTGGAACCCTGAAGGTACTTCCTGCATCCTTCCCCCCCTCCCCCTGTCTCTCTATCTATCCGGGTGCCGGTCTCTTGCCGCCTCTTCTGCCGGCAATACCTGCCTCCCTCTTGGTGACTTCCCTACCCTTGCCGCCAGCCCCCCGTGTACCGAGGGACTGCCGGCTGCCGCCGGCTACTACCGGCAGCTCTCCTACTCCTATCTAATCGTCCGCTTGCCGGTCGACCTCCGGAGTGCCGGCATATACTGCCGGCAACCCGATACTACCTGTACCATCCTTACCCCAGTCACCAATCCGGCATCCTCCGGCTGCCGGAGCTGCCGCTCCCTGCCGGCGTGCCGCCGTTGTGCCGGCGGCCGCCATCCTGGTATCTAACTGACTTTGAAAATTGTCTGTTCTAGTGCCAGAATCTATGCTGGAGCGAGCTCCGGCGTGCCGGCGGCTTGCCGGATGCCCCGGAGGCGTCAAGAATACTTGCACCCCCTCTCTGTAGCTATCATAAGACTAGATAGCCCTACCTTGCAAATAGATAAGCTGCTTTGCTTCTAAAGATCAGTACCTAGTACTGCTCTATTAGTGATCATGCTGTCTCTTTGCATTCTTCTATTTCCAGCATGCTATGTGCATCTTAGCACGGCTGGTTGCCAGAAGCAGTTTCCCTTAATGAGACCTTCTGGCTCTTATCTGGGAACCGAATGAATTCGATCCCAACCTTGTCCTTGGCTTTCCATGGAGTTCCAATATAATGGGAATCCTAGGAAACTATATCCAATGATCTCGGTCATTTGGATTATCCCAGGACCAAGCCTATGGTAACCAGCCGGGCGAGATGCATGGAGCGTGTTCTCCTTTACTGTTTCATTCTCTATGCATCACACCTTCTTTAAGTTAAAATTAATGATTAATATTAACTTAATTTAAGAGCCATTCCTATGACTCCCCCATACTCATTTTCTCTTTCTTCCACAGGAGGAGCAGATGAAGTGCGATTTCGCATACTGTGCTGTGAAACGCTCCCAGTTTTACGGACATACGGCGTGCAGGACTCACGCCCCTTGCTCAGACAAGAAAGGGGATTGGAAGTTCTGGAATCCACTGGAATGTACGGTCTGCCAGGCCTACCTAGTTGAGGCCTTCCATAATCCTCCCTCAGCGGAGGTTAGAGACATTGCTCGTGAGAAACTGCGCAAGTGGGTGCGTGGTTTTCAGAGAAATGCTACTGGACCGTACCTGGCCACCGAAGAACTGAGGTCCCTGTTGTTCCCTAAGGCCTCCCCTGACTCAGTGGTTCCAAAGGAAGCAATCCCCACTGTCCAAATTACGGTGGAACCTGATGTGGTCATGGCTCAGTCCATGCACGAGTGTCGTTTAGATTCCGAGGATGATGAACAGATCTCTGACGTCTCGGAAGACACGGAGAAGACGCTTATGGCTCAAGGAGCCGAAGAGGACGAAGACAAGGTGGAATACACCGAGTCGGAGATTGGAGCTACTCCCTCGTCCATCCCTCCGCCTACTCCTACACCGACGGATGTGTCCATCCCGTCTACCTCCTCGACCCCGGATCCTTCCTCTTCTACCCAAGAACTGATCCGACTGATTAGAGCTGTCATGGACGACAGACTGAAGGAGAACCAGGAGTCCATCAGGTCTATGATTGGATCCAGAGAACCGAAGAAGATCTCGGTCAAGGATCTCCCAGCTTGCTCTCATGCCAACCCGTGGAGGTATGCAGAGCATATGGTTATTGCGACCGGCAGGATCTTTGTTAGTGACAAAATCGGCACGGTCCCGTTGGAAGATGTGGAATTCTTCCCAAGCTTCGAGGCCTACCCGGACTGTTACGTCCGGCTTCGTTCCGAACCTGCCTCGAAGGAGGAGACCGAACCTAAAGAAGAGATAGTGTTCGATCTCGCAAAGGCCCAGGCTATGCTAGCCTCTGCATTTAAGAGCAGGGGCTTTACCTGCTCTAAGCTTCCTGCCTTGAGCAAGAAGCATCCTACATATGTCGCACCTGACACTGCGATTCTTCCATTTTTGGAAAAGGCCTTGGCTGCATGCCTTAAAGCGGCGGAAGAAGGAAAACCCTGCCCTGCACTGGAGGAGTGCAGACCCTTCTCCATCGTGACACCCCCTGACACTAGACAATGGAAAGATGTCCAACATACTTTCGTTGTGGGTAGGCTCGATCCTGACGTCGCCGGACGTCAGTTTAATGAAGACCTCCCTAAGCTCAATGATCACCTCCTTCGCCGGGAACAAGACACGAAGGAGAGGCTTGCAGCGTCTCTTTCTCATCAAGTCCAACTTGAAGTTATGGCCTGTGACACAGCAGTACCCGATCACTACATGGTACTGGCCAAATCCCACTTACTCACGGTAATGAAGGACTTGTACCATTTCATAAAGGCTCGTAGAGCCTGTCGTGAATTCGTGTTTGTCGGTGCCACCGTGAAACACGAACCCCGGAGGCTGATTTCCTCCAACATCTGGGGAAAGCACCTGTTTCCTTCTGACCTTGTCAAGGAAATAACGGACAGAGCCGCCACGGAGAATAGGAACCTTCTCCACAAGTGGGGCATGTCCAGAAAAAGGAAAACCTCTCAGGACGATGGACCTCAGCCTAAGAGGAAACCTCAGAAGCCGAAACCCCAGCAACGTCAACAAAGACGTCAGTTTCCGGGACCCGCTACCTCCCAAGTGGTTGCCCAACCACAACAGACCTTTCAATTGGTCCCCCAACCGGTGTTGTCACAGTCACCGGTCTTCACCCCTGCCTTTGAGCAGCCATCCACTACCTTTCATGCCAGAGGTAGAGGCTCGTCCAGGGGTGCAAGCAGAGACGCCTCTCGTCGTCCCTCCAGAGGTAGAGGAGGAAAGGGAGCTAGCGGCCGAGGCAACAAGTCCTCGGGACACCAGAAGCAATGAAGTGCTTCCGGTGGGAGGAAGACTCCGCCAATTCCAGGATCGTTGGACCTTCGATCCTTGGGCACACAGCATCATCAAGAACGGTCTAGGCTGGAGTTGGGTGCAACCACCCCCAATCTTCCAGCGGTTCTTCCAACAATCGACCCCCATTCTGGAAGAATATGTTCTAGACCTCTTGAACAAGAAGGTGATAAGGAAGGTAAAGTCCACCAGGTTCCAAGGGAGACTGTTTTGCGTTCCCAAGAAGGACTCAGACAAGCTCAGAGTCATTCTGGACTTATCCCCCCTCAACAAGTTCATAGAGAACAACAAATTCAAGATGCTGACGCTTCAACAAATAAGGACCCTTCTGCCTCAAGGTTCCTACACGGTCTCTATAGACCTGGCGGATGCCTATTGGCACATTCCAATGAACCATCACGCTTCCTCCTACCTAGGATTTCGACTCCAAAGGAAAAGCTACGCCTTCCGGGCCATGCCATTCGGCCTCAATGTGGCCCCTCGGATCTTCACAAAGCTGGCGGATGCCATAGTACAACAGCTCCGCCTAAGAAACGTCCAGGTGATGGCCTACCTCGACGACTGGCTAGTCTGGGCTCCATCGCCCGAAGAGTGTACAAAGTCTTGCGACGAAGTTACCCAGTACCTAGAACACCTGGGATTCAAGATCAACGAGAAGAAATCTCGCCTCTCTCCAGCTCAGAAGTTTCAGTGGCTGGGAATCCACTGGAATCTTCAGTCACACCGCCTTTCCATCCCTCAGAAGAAAAGGAAGGAAATAGCAGGGTCTGTCAAGCGACTACTGAAATCCAAACGCATTTCAAGACGACAGCAGGAACGAGTTCTAGGCTCTCTACAATTCGCCTCAGTGACAAACCCAGTGCTTCGTGCACAGCTAAAGGATGCCGCGGGAGTCTGGAGACGATCGGCATCCATCGCTCGAAGAGACCTCAAGAGACGGCTTCCAAACAGACTTCGACGCCTCCTAAAGCCGTGGTCGGAAGCAATGGCCCTGAAAAGGTCCATTCCTCTCCAACACCCTCCTCCATCACTCAACATCCACACGGATGCCTCACTGGAGGGCTGGGGAGGTCACTCCCACCTGAAACAAGCTCAAGGGACCTGGTCTCCACTATTCAAGACGTTCCACATAAACATCTTGGAGGCCATGGCGGTCCTTCTTACTCTGAAGAAGCTATCCCCGCCGCCCTCGATCCACATCCGTCTAACCCTAGACAACTCGGTGGTAGTTCGTTGTCTCAATCGCCAGGGCTCAAGATCGCCCCAGATAAATCAGGTGCTTCTCCCAATCTTCCGTCTGGCGGAGAAGAAGAAGTGGCACCTGTCTGCAGTTCACCTACAAGGATTCCGCAACGTGACAGCGGATGCTCTATCTCGGACAAACCCGATAGAGTCGGAATGGTCTCTAGACGCAAGATCATTCTCCTTCATCTCTCATCAAGTCCCAGAACTTCAGATAGATCTCTTTGCAACGAGCGACAACAATCAACTTCCTCTGTACGTAGCCCCGTACGAGGACCCCAAAGCAGAAGCGGTGGACGCCATGTCACTGGACTGGAACAGATGGTCGAAGATATACCTGTTCCCTCCCACCAACCTTCTGTTGAAAGTCCTCTCCAAACTGAGAACCTTCAAAGGGACAGCGGCCCTAGTGGCTCCCAAGTGGCCCCGGAGCAACTGGTACCCCCTGGTCCTGGAGCTGCAGCCCAAGCTGATCCCTCTCCCGGGCCCAGTTCTCTCTCAACAAGTACAGAAGTCGACTGTCTTCGCTTCATCATCGAAAATCAAGGACCTTCATCTCATGATTTTCTCTCCCTTGCCGCAAAGAAGAGGTTTGGGATCTCGAAGAAAAGTCTAGACTTCCTAGAGGAATACAAGACCGAATCCACGAGACGGCAATATGAATCATCCTGGAGGAAATGGGTCTCCTTTGTTAAAGCAAAAAATCCTAAAGAAATCACCATTGATTTCTGTATGTCCTTCTTCATTCACCTTCATGGACAAGGATTAGCAGCCAATACGATTTCAACCTGCAAATCGGCTTTGACTAGACCAATTCTATATGCTTTCCAAATTGATCTGTCCAACGACATCTTTAACAAACTGCCGAAAGCATGTGCTCGCCTACGCCCAGCACCCCCTCCGAAACCGATCTCCTGGTCACTAGACAAGGTGCTCCATTTCGCCTCCAACTTGGACAATGATTCATGCCCCCTCAAGGATCTGACTCAGAAAGTTATATTTTTATTTGCTCTCGCCTCGGGAGCTCGAGTCAGCGAAATAGTGGCATTATCAAGAGAAGAGGGACACATCCTGTTTGCTGATTCAGGAGAAGTGACCCTCTCCCCTGATCCGACGTTTCTCGCCAAAAATGAATTACCCACCAAAAGATGGGGCCCTTGGAGAATATGCCCCCTGAAGGAGGATGTCTCTCTATGTCCAGTAGAGAGCCTCAAGGTCTATCTTCGCAGAACTTCAAACTTTGGTGGAGGCCAACTCTTCAAAGGAGAAACATCGGGCAGCGACCTGTCACTGAAACAATTAAGAGCGAAAATCACCTACTTCATTCGCAGAGCGGATCCGAACAGTACACCCGCTGGTCATGATCCTAGAAAAGTGGCATCTTCTCTGAACTTCTTTCAGAGCATGGACTTTGAGAGCCTTAAAAACTTTACGGGCTGGAAGTCCTCGCGAGTTTTCTTTAAACATTATGCGAAACAAGTGCACGAAATCAAACATTTTGTGGTAGCCGCAGGTAGTGTTATGAAACCTGCACCTAACTCTGCGTAGAACAGTGAGTTACTTGGGACTCTAACTCTTCGGGTGCCTATGTTGACCCTCGAGTGATTCATAGTGATGTCTAAAAACACTTAGTGCTTTTATAACTGTTCTTATCCCAGGTGAAATGTCATAGTGTCACACAAGTGCCGCATGCCTTGAGCATGATGTGTTATTTAAAGACTTGCGTTCCTCGAGAACGAGTACCTACTAATCCTGAAATTCCCTTTCAGATTCAAGAGCAAGCCTTTATTTCTATGTACATTATTATTACTGTAAATGAACTTTACTTTTGCTGTAAATTATTTAATTTCTGCATTGTGAAATAAAATTTCTATTTTATTACTTATGCGTCTCTTTCAGCTCCTACTTACTATGAAATACATACTGTCATAGTTTTATTTATTCCTCCTTTCTTATGGTCATGAAGAATTTAAGATGTCTATTCTTAAATTATATTCACCTTGCCTCAGTAAGGTTCCTACACGAATACTTACTTCTGATAATCAGGAGATGAACTCTACACACAGTGCCCAACCACCCAGTTGGAAAAGCGAAATGCTATAAGCCCAAGGGCTCCAACAGGGAAAATTAGCCCAATGAAGACAGGAAATAAGGAAATAAATTAACCATATGAAAAACAATGAACAATTAAAATTAAATATTTGAAAAAAAACAGTAACATCAAAACAGATATTTCATATATAAACTATAAAAGACTTATGCCATGTTGTTAAAAAAAATCTGCAAGTTTGAACTTTTGAAGTTCTACCGATTTAATTACCCGACTAGGAAGATCATTCCACAACTTGGTCTCACAGCTGGAATAAAACTTCTTTGGTTCAGAATTCAGATGAGTATCCCAGAAACCAAAGTTTCTGAGCACAAAAGAATATCATACTGTCTAGATGCAACTGTAAGGTCTTGAATATTTGCATGAAGACCACTTATATTGCAATATAGTATACGACATTGACGAAATCTAAGACGTACTGGTCTCCAGATGCATAAGAATTAATGGTAATAAATAGGATACATCATACTTAAAAACTAAATTAACAAGGATAATGACAAAAACGATATATGCAGAAATATAAATAAAGGGATTGATCAAACCCACAGATTATAAAAAAAAAAAGTTGGAAAAACTGGTCAACATGGAGGAGCCGATACACCATGCAAGGCTAAATACCCTCCATGATAGCCACTTCAACTGAAGGGAGGACAGTAAGGATGGTTTTGAGAAGACAAAGAATCATATAAGGAAAAGACAACCTCTTGATAAACCACCAGGCATCCATGACCCTTATATTAAGCCTGGCCAACACACTATTCCCTCCTCTCCCCCCAAAAAAAATGAAGAAAAAGAAAATAAAGATTGAAAGGTGTGCCCGAGTGTACCCTCAACCAAGAGAACTCTAACCCAAGACATTGGAAGACCATGATACAGAGGCTATGGCACCACCCAAGACTATGGTTTGATTTTGGAGTGTCCTCCTAGAAGAGCTGCTAAGCTTAACGAAAGTCTCTTCTACCCTTACCAAACTGACCACAATAGGTTGCCAAAACTGATGATAGCGAGGTGTTATCCTATCTGATTTCAAGGTAGAATGTGATAAAAGTAAAGATTGAGAATTTCATTGTTAATTTATTTATGGTACAGGTAAAATAAGCTTTATTATAATATAAAAAATAAGTTTAGAAGCTTTGCACCTAGCCATAAAGGGATAGAGTGCCTGCAAACTTATTTTGCGGAGTGAGCAACTAGGATCCAGGACCCAGGAACTGTGAAAAGGTCCTTCAGAGAGTCATGTAAGAACTTCGAAATGAATAATTGCTATACATTGATCATCTGAGAAAATAAAATAAAAGATAGAGATTTTTTTTCACTGATGACTATTTCATTCAGAAACTTAAGGCACTGTGTAAAATCCGGACGTCGGACGTCGGATGCCGTCCGGGAGAATAGAAAATCGCTTGTATCACCGGGAAAGACGCGGAAATACACCTCTTTTTTTGCGACAAGTAATGTTCACTGATACTTTGTTATTTTCTGAATAAATGTTCGAAAAATATTGGTTTATTTTCATGCTATTGAGAATAATCTCAATCGGACGTCAACGTTACACTATTTAACTACCCGCTATTTTACCCTGTTAGGATAAAAGCCGGACGTCGCCAATCAGCAGTCACAGATAAGAATTTACCCGGCTGTAAAGTAACATAAGGAGAAAGGGCCTACCACTCCCTTTACCCTGCATTTAGTTGCCAATAGGTTTAGTATGATCCACTAACCAATTAAAATGTTGCCAACTTTAGCCAGACACAGGATATTACATGTAAGAAATGAAGCCTATTTCACTTGAAATGTACTGAAATTTTATCAATCAATTTGTTTTTATTCGTTTTATAATAGCCTGTGCCTGTTGCCCAGTCAGAGCCACGGGAAGGCAGTTGACAGTCTAACCAACTAATCCACCACCCTACACCATATTATTTCCCATAACCATAAATATAAGCAAATATACTCAATTGAAAGAAATAATAAAACAATTAAGAAAAGGTAAATACTAAAATTAATGTAAAGGTAAATGTAAAAAGTTTTATCACAGACAAAAAATTTCAAGAAATTTACAACAATGATATCCTAATTGCACTTGTCTCGACCTAACAAACAACATGTTAGAATAGTTTATTTTAGAAGTTACATGAGACTACAAGTAGAAATACAACAAAAGCAGTTTTACATATATGCATGTAAGTGTGATGTAAGTGTGAGACGATACACACACAAACCACCCAGGCCCCTCTTTTTTGTTTTTTTAATGTGTTGTTAATATATCACCTAGTACATCTGTCACAAATCCAAGTTTCATTTAATAATGTTTTGGCATCTTTATTACCACACACTGGATGATACTATGTATTACATTCTGGGCATTGCACTAATTTGTCAAAATAAAAAAAATTTGGTCGATTGCATGGACAATCCATTTCAATTTTATGATGCGTGCTTTTCACCTGAATTGGTGATTTTCTGGAAATTTTTGGAAAAGGTTCAAATTTTTTTCTTTCTAAACATTTTATTAAGTGTGGTCTCATCTGGCTTTCATCATAGATCCATTGACTAGTTCCAACCTTTAATAATGATTTTGAATTGTTACAGCCAAATTCTACAGCATTAGCAATAGCATACACTCCACAGTCATTATTATTGGTCTGCAACACTGGACTGTAACTGATTGAGATTATTCTCAATAAAATGAAAATAAATCAATATTTTTCGAACATTTATTCATGAAATAACAGAAAGTATCAGTGAAAAATTCCAGTGTCAAAAAAGAGGTGTATTATGGCGCCTTTACCGGTGATACAAGCGGTTTTCTATTCTCCCGGACGGCATCCGACGTCCGGATTTTACACTGTGCCGAAACTTACTTACATGGTTGACATTTTTTTTTTTTGAGAAACTTGACTATCTGATCAAAAGGTAGTAGGTAAATTGACAAGGACACCAACCACCTGTTGAGATACTAGCGCTAGAAAGTTATTGGCTTCTTTGGCTGTCCAGACAGTACTTACTTTTACTTACTTTTACTTTTAGAGGTTTATTTCTCGCCCTCCATCAAACACTAAAGGTCTGTTCAGGCGGGCCTTGGTGTATGAAAAAATAATTCCTTTCCAGTTAATATTTTGCTCTGTATCGTTATCAGTTATTTCGCTAGCATTTGTATTCAGGCTTAATAGTTTTCAGGTCACTATTATAACACTTTCTAAAAAGATAAGTCTTCAGGTTTTTCTTGAAGGCAGCCACATTTGTGCTATTCTTGACATCGAGTGGAAGGTCGTTAAAGTACTACATTGGACCCCTCTCTCTAGTTACGCTTCATTTTTTCCTCTGCCTACACATACACCGAATAGTCTGGCCGATTTTATACACCTGACAGCATTGAGATTACCAAACAAAAACCTGAAAAAAGAGGAAGAGAAATAAGATAGAATAGTGTGCCAGAGTTTACTCTCATGCTAGAGAACTCTAACCCAAGACAGTGGAAGACTATGGTACAGAGGCTATGGCACTACCCAAGACTTGAGAACAATGGTTTGATTTTGGAGTGTCCTCCTGGAAGAGCTGCTGACCATAGCTAAAAAGTCTTTTCTACCCTTACCAATCTTAGTGTTGCCAGGCGTATGATGACAAAAAAGAATGTGAAAAGATTAGACCAGACTATTCGGTGTATGTGTATGCAAACGGAAAATGACCCGTAACCAGAGAGAGGTCTTTGATGTGATACCGTCTGACCAGTCAAAGGACCCAAAATAACTCTTTGGCCGTAGTATCTCAACGGGTGGCTGGTGCCCTGGCCACCCTTCTATCTTCTACCCAAGATTGTATAACATGAGCTAACTCAACATCCGAAGGATTGATGATAATTAGGCTTTCAAAAAGGTCTAGAGTCTAGACTTTCCTATTCACGACAATTTGATAGCGTGGATTGAATATATTACACTCGGATTGTACTATATGATATTCTAAATACTTAAGAATGTATATGATAAACAAGTATTTTAGGTCCTGCATAGTACAGTTTTCAGTTTGTGACAAAACCGGAAAAAAACAGCCATTAGCAAACAAGCAAAACAGTCAAGGCCGGAAAGCACGCTTATGGTGCTCGGACTAGCGTATTAAATTGAATTAGGTTCGTTAGTTCGTTCGTATGCTCGTTTTCGAGTGCCTTGCATAATATCAAATGCACGGGCTCTTGCACTGAGGCAGCCCGTAAATATAAGTAGGTGACATGTTGGCTTTGAAAGCAATAGTCGACTACGTAACGTGACAAAGTTCATTTACAAATACGTGTTCTTTGAAATGAAAGAAGAGATGATTTTCGCGATGCGAAAATAAGACGCAGTTTCATTCTGAGAGAGAGAGAGAGAGAGAGAGAGAGAGAGAGAGAGAGAGAGAGAGAGAGAGAGAGAGAGAGAGAGAGAGAGAGAGAGAGAGAGAGAGAGAGAGAGAGAGAGAGAGGTGGGGGAGGGATGGTGGTAGGCGTTCAAGTTACTGCAGTGAGAAATTGTACATTCCAGATACGCATATCAAAGAAATGAATAATTGACAATTACTATTCAGGCAAAAGCTTTGCTTCCATATCACTTAAACGGTGGAGCTGTATTCTTCATTGAATGTTGGAATGAAAAAATAAAATATTCATCATCGAAACGAGAAAATTTTGTAATGTAGGTAAATGTTCTCACATGATGACATTACAGATGGCATTAACTCCAAAGATATTTGACTAATTGTTAATGCGAATTATTAAGAAATTGATCTCAACTCATAAAGAAACAATTTAAAACTTATGTTTTTTTCTATCTATGTTATGAATTTGGATAAAATGTGATATATGTGATTGTTGTGAAGGTGTTTTCTTATCAAAAATACTTTCGAATCTAAGACAGAAGGGCAAATGTTTGGATGTGTTCACTACTCGATAAAAGTTGGCTTTTAACCTTCTTACGCCTCCATAAAGATAAATTTTTGTTTAATAAACAAATCTATTAAAAAACTAAATATATAATCGAAATATTGCAGTTATATTGTATTGTGTGAATAAGTTTTACAAAGACTCACTGATATTAATTTCAGTTTGATTGAAAAGAACAATCCTACATACCAAAAATGGCGTCTGCAAGGTATGTCTGCGAAATTTGTGTTTTATTATTTAGGTAAAAAGAGTAGGAATTACATGTCATTTTCACCTGCGAGTTTGTTGAAGTATATTAGAGACATTGGTAGTTTGTGCAGATAACACACTGTACAAAGCACCAGTAAACGAGCTTTGTTTCTGAACTTTTCCAGATTAGTAATTTTAGGCTTAAGCAACAGTTGTTGATAACGCTAAATGTTCTTTGTTATGCCCAAAATGGCTCTCGAATTAGCTTCAGAACCGTTTTGTGAAAGCAATATCTAGACATATATAAGCGGGAATTGCATCCGTTAATTTGTTCGTTAATAACGATGACTTAAGCTTGGGATGAGAGTTACTGTAAGCTGAGACAAAAGGTTACCTTATAGGCTCCAGAATCTCAATGGCCGCCAAGACCCTATTGTTGGTCAGAATTCGTAAATTGAATTTTTTGACACTGAAAACAGAAGGGGGCCAACCTTGGCATACACAAAATTCTATTTAGGTATTTTAAACAGTCGCTTCCATATACAGTACTTCCTATTTAAACTTTGGAAATCTTAAGATCATCCTTATTAATATTGGGTAGAGTAGTATGTATGTAGTTGCACTGGGTGTGTTTCCATCAAAATACTCTCTCACACGACTAACATGCGTAGTGAAATGTACTTTTGTGGTGTATGTATGATAGCAGCTATCTGGTTATTATTGTACTGTATTACAGGGAAATGTAATCTTGGAAAAAAACTACTTTTTCAAAACTTTACCGCCATCTGTATGCATGTTGATGGCTGGCTAAGAATACGGCAGTCTGAAGGGGGATCGCAGGGGTCCATTACAACCCATGTCAGTTAATTTTGTAAGGATATGCCTTGTAGGTTAGGTTAGGTGGGGGAAGTTTAAGTTGTGTGGTGTTCTTGTGTAGACATTTTGCAGAACATCTTCCCACAGAAAATGGGAAGAAAATTCACATTCTCCATGCAAGTGTAAGGAACTGGCCGCTGATATACAAAGGCTCCGTACCTTTTGCCAGCGTAGGGGAGTAAAGAGATTCTGTAATATAAAATTGCGAGCCAATGCCGAACAAAGACTAGTAAATGAACAATGTACATTAGTTTGATGGACCAACATACACATAAATGCTCATAATTAAATTTGGATAATGAGAGGCAGGGTTAGGAAGTATTCTCATTTTCTATGTGCGTGGCAGCCCTGGTGAACCAAATATCTGCCTATGTATTGCTATTGCTCGGGTTCAGGTTCGGGGTTGAGGTATAGCCTTTACATCAGCTCCTCTATAATTTATCTTTCTCTTATACTGTTGTCTTTTCCTCCACATCAGGTTTAATATTTTTTTTTTCAAAATTTCTTTCACTGAATAAAAATGATCCTATTATTTTCTCTAGGGCTTCCTTGTAGGGTTGTTGAAGCTCTATTTCATTTCTTTCTTTTCTATCGTATGGCAAAACAAAAAATGGGTCAATTCTTCTTCCTCATTTTTACAAAAATTACAGTTTAGATTCCCCCCCCCCCGTTGTGTATTTACAATGTTTAGTTTTAATGTATTAGTTCTTGCATGAAAAATATTACTGATGCAAATGTATCATAGCCTCTTTACCATGGCCTTCCACTGTCTTGGGTTAGAGTCCTCTTGCTCTAGGGTACAATCAAGCATGCTGTTATACCTTATTCATTTTTCTCTTGTTTTTTTAAGTTTTTATAGTTTGTACATGAAAGATCTAATTCAATGTTGTTACAGTTCATAAATATTATATTTTGATTGTATTACTTCACTTGTAGTGTATTCATTTCCTTGTTTCCTTTATGCGCTGGGCTATATTTCCTTGTTTGAGCCCTTGGGCTAATAGCAACCTGCTTTTCGAACTAGTGTTGTAGCTTAGCCTTCAACCCTTTTACCCCCAGGTTATTTGGAAATTTCCAACCCTTAACCCCCAAAGGTTATTTTTTTTTAAAGAACATTTTGCAGTATATTTTTTTTTAGATTGCTCTAACAGCCTTAATTTTCGCCATAGAGAGGTCAGGTTGGTTTCATTCTCTTGAAAAATGCCTGAAGTTTCTCAAAAAATTATCAAAAACATGCAGAAAAAAATATTAAATAGCATTTTTTTGCAAGGTCGTACCGGTACGTCCATGGGGATAAAGGGATGAGTTTTGTGAAACGTACCAGTACGTCCTTTTGGGGGTAAAAGGGTTAATAATGATTATAATATATTTCTTCTTTAATTTCTTTCTTTTACGTTCTATATATCGTTTACCTAAAGCAAATAAGGTACTTAATATATACAATCTTAAGTCTTAATGAACTTAATATTAGTTTTATTATTTAAATAACCCAGTTATAGTGCCCCATTCCTTAAAAGTTGTAAATATAATTTACCGTATAGCAACATGGGAAGGGCTACTGTTTATGTTAGATGTTTTGGTATGCAATCTCAGAAATAATTCTTTTGCTTTGGTATGCCATCGCAATTGTTTTAATAGTTAAAAAAACAAGAATAATAGAAAATATAATGTCTCTTGCTTTGCTGTGGGCTCTCTTTGCTCGTGAAAAAATAAAAACATCAATCTCCGTATGTACTGGCAAGCGGAATTGTTGAGCAGCGCATGCTAACATCAATGATTGATTACTGTCTTATTTCCTAGGTAATTATTCCCGGTGTATATTTTTTAGAAAAACTAATGGTTCTTGCTTCTCCGTGAAGCGAGATCGCTACTGAGATCGCATACGAAAGCAAAAGCACGACTTTGAGATCGCATACCAATTTTTGCACAACATCATTGATATACAGTAATTTATCCATCCGTACTCATTGTTTGTCTTATGATTTTATATAGGTGTTTGTACCTTTTTGTTGTTTTATTTGCATGACTGGAAAGTGTCTCATATTTATTTTAAACATCATCTCTGTTACCTAACCCTTGCAAAGTAGGAGGTCTGACTGTACTTTGGTTTTAGCTGTTCTTGCTCTGACTTTGGTAACTCCTACATTGTAGTGTCATGTACTCTGACTTTGGCCTCGCTGGTGTAGGAAGAGTCAAGATAGTTTTTCTTGGGGAGTGGGAAGTATAAGAATCTGAAGTGTTTCGACATCCGTCATCCAACTACTGCAGTGACCCCATTGCATATGCCCTGAATCGATCCTCAGAAAGTATGCCTTGGAGCCCAGGGCCGTTGTTACCCCTCTACTCTGACTTGCAGTAAGAATTGTACCTGGTACTTTTGCTTATGCGGGTTCCCATGCCAGTTTTCCTCCCATTGCTGTTGGCCTGCTGGATTTTCGTCAGCCCATACGATAATTTTTCCTGTTCTGTCTTTTGAGACTGAATTGTCGTACTCGTTGTGAGAGGGTGTAGTCGCTGAGTCTCCGGAGCATGCTGCTTTGGTAAGGGATGAGGATGCTTGGGGGCAGGATGTCTTGAGGACTTCGGGCTGCTATCCAGAGGCAGCTGAAGTAGACTACCATGAGTCTGAGAATTTCTTTGAAGAGTATAATGTCCTGAGGGAACAACCGTGGCACCACCTAGGGGAGGACATCAGACATTGATTGACAATTTGTGGCCCCTTAAGGATTGAAACCCTCGTTGGAGTTGCCATGGTTGGTTCTAAAGGACTTGGCCCTGGATTAGAGGAGTAAACAGAGCTGAGGATCTGAGAAGTCATTCAGATCCAGCAGGGCAAGCAAGATCCTGCCTCCTCCCTTCTCTCTAGATTCTACATGACGTAGAACACTGTGTCTACACTTCTGCTGATGATCCGTCAAGTCTGCATGCTGATGGAGTTCTTGTTGTAGAGTCTCAAGGTGAAAGGGACGTCATTCTCGGCCTCTTGGGTAGGCGGCCATAGAGGCTTTGGCCTTAGCCTTTCTCCATGTATTTTTCTGGCTTGACCAGTAGTCAGGAGCTTTAACGGTCTTTGCAAAGCCAACGAGGTTGTCGACCTTTGAGGCTTTTGAGAAGTACAAGAGTCTTATGCTGTTGTGTGGGAAGGCAGACACCTGTGGGCTAACTTGGTTTTGAAGAGCCCACTAGTTTTACGCTTCTCTGACAGGTTACTCCGGAGGTGGTGTTGGGAGTTGCAGAACTCGTCGGTGCAGGATACCGTGTCTCTTCTGCCGGAGAGCCATGAGCAGACAACGGTGGCATGTGTGTTTGTACTGCTAGGGTCCTATCAGTCCGTATGAAAGGAAGGGAGCTGTGGGTGTCATTGTTTTGCTTCTCCTGAGATCAAGTATTGATTACTTTCAGGGAAGAAAGTGAACCTTCCAGTTTGGGTTCCAGGGGACTTCCAACCCACCAAGCTGGGAGTCTCCCTAGTTAAAGGGGTAGGGTTTGCCTGACTTGTAGGAACAAATGACAAATTCTTAACGTAATTTGTATTTTCCCTAGCCATACAAACCTTAGTCCTTTAATCCTAATCCAACTTCCCTCCTCAACCACCACTCTTAGTCCTCGTTCTTCTTCTTATTTGTTTACATCTTTTCCCACTTTTATGTGGGGTCGATGTTTTTGGTCAGCTTTCTCCATCTACCTCTGTCCCACACCTCATCACCGGTTAATCCCTTTGATCGAAGGTCATCCTTGATACAGTCCACCCACCTTCCCTTTGGTCTCCCTCTCCTTCTCGTTCCTTTTACCTCCATTTCCATCACTCTCCTCCCAATATACTGTTCATCTCTTCTCATGACATGACCATACCACCTCTTAGCCCTCGTTGAAAGGTCAGAAGTGATGGCTATGTGGCTCCTCGGCCTGCACCCTCACTAGCTAGATAACCACTTGTCATCCAACTTTAATGACCGATTCCAGCAGAGTGCTGAAATAATCTCCCTAATGAAATGACTCTGGTTTTTATTGCTAGGAAAAATAGAAATTACTTTTGAAATTTGTCATATCTCATTGTATGTTTAGGGCAGGTTTGCAGGTACAGTACTTTATTCTGGTATTCTCATATTTTATTTGCTGCAAATAATTCTGTAGACCGTACCATTTAAGAATCTTTTTTATTGTTCAGTGCTTTATATTATTTACTTGCATTTTAAAATTTATAATACAGCACTTACTGTATTATTGTAATGTACAGTTGTAGAGACTATCCTAGAAAAGAAGTGTCGGTGATTTGAGCCTTTTGGAAGCGTTGTAGAGGCTGTTCATTGTTTGATATACAGCATACATTTTTTATACTTCTTATTGTTGTACTGAACGATAGAATATTTATCAGCAATGATTATATTTCCATATGATTTTACTATTATTTTTGGTTTCACAAGGAAAAAGAAATATATTGTTACTACATCCAAACTGGTAAAATATGGACTATTATTTTTTTCAGCAGGGGAAGATTCAATGAAGTGTGCTGTCCTCAGCATCCAGATGCACATCTTATCGAAGATTATCGTGCTGGAGACCAGATTTGCTCAGAATGTGGCCTTGTAGTTGGAGACAGGTAAGATGACGAGAAATATTCAGTGTGCTTCACGGATCTCGTACATATTTTACTAATAACTTTCTTTTATAAGTCAAATCAAGTCCTTTCAAGGCTGATACATATCTTTCAAAAGTTCAGAATTGCAGCGAATGTATTTATGTTGAACAGGCTGAAATAAGTCTTTTTAAATATTTAACTTAGCCGGTGAATATATAATAGCTGACGCTCCGGCGGCTCGACAGAAAAACACAAAAACTCGCGAGCGATCTCTATGAAGGTTGCGGGTGTGCCCACCAGCGCCAACTATCGGCCAGATACCGCATATACATGTAAACAGCTCCAATTCTTCTCTGTCGGTCTGATCGACAAGACATACCATTACTCGCTGTTAACCTGAAGTTTTTAAATATTTAACTTAGCCGGTGAATATATAGCTGCAACTCTGTTGCTCGACAGACAAAAACTGTACAAAAAAAACTCGCCAGCGATCGCTATACAGGTTGTGGGTGTGCCCATCAGCGCCATCTGTCGGCCAGATACCAAGCTCTATGTAAACAAAGACTCAATTTTCTCTCTGTCGACGTGTCGACAAGACGTACTTTACTCGCTGTTGCTAACTGGAGTTTTTCACATCATCTTTGGTGAAGTACTATATTCTGGTTTTGAGCTTTCGCTGTGCAGGGTTTTTTTTTCAAATAAATCATTGAACTCTTTTTTTTGTATCGGATTCATTGTTGATGACTTAGATCGTTTTTTTGGAATTTTCCCTTGACCAATTCAAAATGGCTGACCCTTCACAAGTTCCCAAATTTAGAAAATGCAATGCTAGGGACTGTTCTAGGCGTCTTCCGAAGGCTTCTATCGACCCTCACACTGTTTGTTCCAATTGTCGGGGTAAAACCTGTCAATTGGAAGATCGGTGTGAGGAGTGCGTGGGCCTTTCGGAATTCGATCTTATCGAATTTGAAAAGTACACACGCAGGCTAGAGAGAGATAGAATTAGGAGAAGTTCTTCTAGGTCTATTGATGTTTCCTCTCCTCATGCCCCGCAACCTATTCCTTCCCCTGTAGTGGTTGTTCCTAACCCCCCTCCTAGCACTCAGGAACCATCGATGGCTGACAGAGTAATCGTTCAAGTCGAATGATGCGTGCCATCCATGCCCTGGGGGAGAGAGTTGAGTCCCTTGCAAGTGACCGCAATCAACTCATGGCGGATGTTAAGGAGCTTAAGTGCCAAAGTGCAGTGGGAAGTGATAAAGTGCCAAGTGAAAGTGTTGTGAACAGTGTTGCGCTTGAGGGTTCGTCTGTTCGTGCCTGTCGTCCTCCTAGTCCGGGATCTCTTGCAAGCTCCCAAGTCCAGGGGAGAAGCAATGTCGCACGACGCATGGGTTCGAGAGGCTTTAATCAGCGAACAGACGTTCCCTCCATGGTATCAGGCGTATCTCCCCAAGATCGCCCCTACCTACGTAAGATGAGAGAGCCCATTTATACCTCGTCGTCTGAAGGTGTTTCTAGTAAGAAACTTTGGACCAAGGTCTCACGACCTTTAAAACGTAAATCGGTCCCTTCAGGACAAGTCCAACGTCCCGGTTGTAGCCACTGGGTCAGTTCGGACTCGGTGCCGTCATCTAATGACTGCTCACCACCTAAGAGAGGCAAAGCGGTACCGCTTCAGTCACTAACACCGTCTGTCGCCGCACCTGCTCCCGTAGACCCTAAATGGGCTTTGCTGCAAGACATGCAGTCCAAGCTTACGTCTTTGATGCAGGACTTTCATGCGGAGAAGGTGGCTGCCGTACCTTCTAGCCAACAACCTTCCAAGCGATCGGTTGTGCGTCCTGTTGACGCTGAGGTAACCTTCTCGCGTCTACCAGTTGAGGTGGTTCCTCCACCGATGCGATCCAGTGTGGGTTGCCAGCTGCACGTTGACGTTAAGCGACGCACGGAGGTGGTTGTTGACGTTCAGGACGTTCAACAACCATCAGAGGTGACTTGTTTTGACGCGGTGCGTCAACCTCCGCAACCCGGTGTGGTTTCCACTGCTCAACCCAGTCGGTCTAGACAGTCTCGGGTAGACGCTGTGCGTCCTCGCGCTCCCATGGTTGTTGACAGTTCACAGACTGTGCAGCAGTTCCATGACGTTGCGTCCGGCTCCGTCACGCATGCACCAGTGCGACCGGACTCAGCGAACCAGACGTTGCCCACTCCGTTGCCGTTTCCTCATCAGTTTTTGGATGAGGAACTTTCTGATGATGATGTTGCTGAACAACAAGATGATCAACAATCAGAACTGGACGAGCCTAAGTCAACTCAACCATCTTTGGACTTTAGAAAAGTCTTGGCTATTTTCAAAGAGTTGTTTCCTGACCAGTTTGTTTCTGTGGCTCCTTGTTCTCCGCCGTCAGAGTTTGTATTAGGCATGCCTTCTGCCGCACCTGCTTTTACTAGACTCGTCCTCGCACGCTCGTCTAAGAGAGTTTTGCGGCTGATAGGAGACTGGTTAGAGTCCAAGAAGAGTTTAGGGAAGACAGCATTTGCCTTTCCCCCAGCTAAACTCTCTTCTAGATCGAGCGTCTGGTATGCCACGGGAGAAGTTCTCGGCTTGGGAGTTCCTGCCTCTGCCCAGGGCGACTTCTCAAGTCTTGTAGACTCTCCCCGACGCCTTGCCATGAGACGCTCGAAGATTTGTTGGTCATCATCGGACCTGGACCACCTTATGAAAGGGATCTTTAGGGCTTTTGAAGTCTTTAACTTTTTAGACTGGTGCTTAGGAGCCCTGAGCAGGAAAATCTCTTCGACAGATAAAGATATTTCTTTGCTCATTATGTCCTGCATGGACAAGGCCGTCCGTGATGGGTCCAATGAGCTAGCTGCCTCATTCATGTCCGGAGTCCTGAAAAAGCGAGAGTCTCTCTGCTCGTTCCTGTCTGCTGGAGTTACACCATGCCAGAGATCTGAGCTTCTCTTTGCTCCCCTTTCCAAGTGCCTGTTTCCAGAAGTCTTGATAAAGGAAATTGCTGCTTCGTTAGTGCAGAAGGACACTCACGATCTAGTTGCGTCCTCAGCTCGCAAAGCTCCCCCTTTGCCTTCATCTTCCGCTAGACCGAGGATAGACACTCCAGCGTCTCGCTTTATTCCGCCCTTTCGTGGCAGAGCCTCCAGCAGAGGAGGTGCTCGTGCCGAAGGTAGTAGGTTGGCCAGGGCACCAGCCGCCCGTTGAGATACTACCACTAGCGAGGTATTGGATCCTTTGACTGGCCAGACAGTATTGCATTGGACCCCTCTCTCTAGTCACGGCTTATTTTTTCTTTGCCTACACTTACACGGAATAGTCTGGCCTATTCTTTACATATTCTCGTCTTTCCTCATACATCTGACAACAATGAGATATTTAACACTTCTTCACCAAGGGGTTAATTACTGCACTGCAATTTGTTCAGTGTACTTTCCTCTTGGTAAGGGTAGAAGAGACTCTTTAGCTATGGTAAGCAGCTCTTCTAGGAGAAGGACACTCCAAAATTAAACCATTGTCCTCTAGTCTTGGGTAGTGCCATAGCCTCTGTACCATGGTCTTCCACTGTCTTGGGTTAGAGTTCTCTTGCTTGAGGGTACACTCGGGCACACTATTCTATCTTATTTTTTTTTCTTCCTCTTGGTTTTTTGAAATGGTGTGTTGGGCAGGCTTAATAGAAGGGCCATGGATGCCTGGTGGTTTATCAAGAGGTTGTCTTTTCCTTTTTCTGATTTTTTCTTCTCAAAACCATCCTTACTGTCCTCCCTTCAGTTGAAGTGGCTATCCTGGAGGGTATTTAGCCTTGCATGGTGTATCGGCTCCTCCATGTTGACCAGTTTTTCCGACTTTTTACTATAGTCTATGGATATCATCAATCACTTTTATTATTATTCTGTACATATTGTTTTTGTTTTAATTCTTGTTAATCTAGTTTTTAAGTATGATGTCTCTTTTTTATTTCTATTAATTCTTATGCTGTCTGGAGACATTGAGCGAGATCCGGGACCAGTACGTCCTAGATTTCGTCAATGTCGTCTTCTGTATTGCAATATTCGTGGTCTTCATGCTAATATCCGAGACCTTACAGTTGCGTCTAGACAGTATGATATTCTTTTGTGCTCAGAAACTTTGGTTTCTAATATGAGGCACTCATCTGAGCTCCTTATAACTGGTTTTAAGAAGCCAATAATGCTGAAACGTGATTCCATTCCTAGGGCCAGGGGAATGGCGGTGTATATTAGGACCGAGTACCCTGCCTCTCATAAGTCCTGCTATCAATGTGGATGTCATGAGATTCAGGTAATAAAAGTTTGTGGCAGGCATAACAACTTTTATTTGTGTTCAATCTACCGGAATCCAGACATGGATGATTCTATCTTCGATTGTCTTCTTACCATTATGGCTAAGATACAAGATGATGATAGAAAGGCTTCGTTTGTCTTTGTTGGTGATTTTAATGCTCACCATAGGGAGTGGTTGAGTTCTATCTCTCCTACCGATCGCCATGGCTTAAGAGCTTTAGACTTTGCCTCGGAATCAGGCTGTGAGCAAATCATAAATGAAGCTACTCACAGGTCTGGTAATTGCTTGGACCTCGTATACACTGACTCCCCTGGCGTTATAACTAGTAAGGTTGGTTCTCCAGTCGGGACTTCTGATCATGCCTTGATTTCATTATTAGTGAAGACTGAGCAGCCTGTCCCTGATATATCATATTCTTGTAAAATTTATATGAAATCCCAAGCAGACTGGAATGGGATTTTGCATGATCTTTTGTGCTTGAATTGGTCACAATTATATAATAGTGTAGATCCTGTTGTCCCTTTGAATGAGAATCTAGTCAACATAATTGATAGGCGTATCCCTTCTCGTGTGCTAAGGTACCGAGTGAAGGACAAACCGTGGTTCAATGATGATTGTAGACGTGCTTATTTGGAGAAGCAGGAGGCCTATCACCTTTGGAAGGGTAACAGATCAGATTTAACCTGGAACAACTATACTCAGCTTCGAGCTTTTGCTCAGAGAGTTTATGCCTCAATTGAAAAGGAGTACAATTTAATCATAAAAGAAACCCTCTCTGGTACAACTCAGGAACATAAATGGTGGTCTACCCTTAAATCTGCACTCTTTGGTGTAGATGCAACAGTTCCTCCTTTACTTAAACCAGATGGCTCAGTCACTCACTGTCCAAAGGAAAAGGCAACCCTTTTGGCTGATGTTTTTGACAGTAAACAGAGTAATGAAAAACTTGAACTTCCTCATTCCTGTTTTCCTGAGGCTAAACTAACTAGTTTAGCTTTTCGATCTCGTGAGATTAAAGCTCTGTTGATGGACCTTGATGCTTATGGAGGTGTAGACCCTAATGGTATTTTTCCCTTGTTTTTTATAAAGACAGCAGATTTTTTAGCTCCAAAGTTATCTGTTATTTTACGCAAGTTAGCAAGAAGAGGAGCTTTTAGCACTTGTTGGAGAATTGGTAATGTTACTCCTCTATGTAAATGTGTTTGTGGTAGCTCAAGTCCCACTGATTACCGCCCAATTTCCATAACTCCCATATTATCTAAAGTTTTTGAACGTCGTCTGGCAAAACGTCTTAATAGGTTTGCTGAAGGTAATCATCTATTCCCTAGTTTGCAATTTGGTTTTCGGAAAGGCCTTGGAGCATGTGATGCCCTTCTTACAATCTCCAATGCAGTACAGAAATCCCTTGATTGTGGTCGGGAAGTTCGTATGATTGGCCTTGATTTTAGTGCTGCCTTTGACCGTGTTAATCATGAGGCCCTTGTTTTCAAACTGAAACAGTTGGGAGTGGGTGGGTCGTTTCTTAGCATTATTATTGATTTTTTAAGTAGTAGATCTCAAAGAGTTGTTGTTGATGGGCACCATAGTTAGTATAGGAATGTGATATCCGGTGTTCCACAGGGTAGTGTTCTTGGCCCATTACTTTTCATACTATATACACATGACATGTGGTTTGGCCTAGAAAATAAGCTTGTTGCATATGCAGATGATGCTACTCTCTTTGCATCAATTCCATCCCCTGAATGTAGATCTGGGGTTGGTGAATCCCTTAATAGAGATTTAGCTAAAATTAGTGCATGGTGCAAATTATGGGGTATGAAGTTGAATCCTAACAAAACTCAAAGTATGATTGTAAGTAGGTCAAGGACGGTGGCTCCTCAACATCCGGATCTCAGTATTGATAATGTTTCTTTAAATTTGTATGACTCTTTCAAAATTTTAGGCGTGATTCTTGACAGCAAATTTACTTTTGAGAAACATATAAGGTCTGTGTCTTCTTCAATTGCACAAAAAATTGGCTTATTGAGAAAGTCTTTTAAGATATTCGGTGATCAATCTATTCTGAAGAAGTGTTTTAATTCTTTCATTCTACCTTGTTTTGAGTATTGTTCTCCTGTCTGGTCTTCAGCTGCTGATTCTCATCTTAATTTGTTGGACAGAAACTTACGGTCTATTAAATTTCTTATTCCTGATCTAGATATTAATCTCTGGCACCGTCGTTCAATTAGTTCATTATGCATGTTGCATAAGATTTTTCATAACTCTGACCATCCTTTACATTCAGATCTCCCTGGACAATTCTATCCTGTTCGTAATACTAGGCAGGCAGTTAATTCTAATAGCCAGGCCTTCTCCATCATAAGACTCAATACTACTCAGTACTCCAGAAGTTTTATTCCAGCTGTTACCAAGTTGTGGAATGATCTTCCTAATCGGGTTGTTGAATCAGTAGAACTTCAAAAGTTCAAAGTTGGAGCAAATGCTTTTTTGTTGACCAGGCGGACATGAGTCTTTTTATAGTTTATATATGACATATTTGTTGTTGACGTTGTTAATAGTTTACATATGATATATCTCTTTTGACATTACTTTTTTTAGAATGATTTATTGTTAATTTGTTCTCTTCAGTTATTTATTTCCTTATTTCCTTTCCTCACTGGGCTATTTTTCCCTATTGGAGCCCCTGGGCTTATAGCATCTTGCTTTTCCAATTAGGGTTGTAGCTTGGATAGTAATAATAATAATAAAAGGGAAGCGAGGGAAGAAGAAAGGTTCCAAGTCCTCTAAGGGCAGAGTCTGACTGCCCGCAACTTCAGACAGCAGTGGGAGCCAGACTCAAGAACTTCTGGCAAGCCTGGGAGAGGAGAGGCGCAGATTCACAATCTGTGAAGTTGCTCAGAGAGGGGTACAAAATCCCTTTTGTACACAAACCCCCTCTAGCAACGTCTCCCATCGATCTCTCTCCCAGGTACAGAGAGGAAGAAAAGAGACAAGCCCTGAAACTGGAAGAGTGTCTTTTGCTAGAGAAGGGAGCGGTGGTCAAAGTCTCGGACCTTCAATCACCGGGATTCTACAACCGCCCCTTCCTAGTTTCAAAGAAGACAGGAGGGTGGAGACCGGTGCTAGACGTCAGTGCTCTGAATGTCTTTGTCACAAAGACGAAGTTCTCCATGGAGACCACAAAGTCAGTCTTAGCAGCGGTCAGAAGGGAAGACTGGATGGTCTCCCTAGACCTAAGGGACGCCTACTTCCACGTCCCCATTCACTCAGACTCCCAACCTTTTCTGAGATTCGTTTTCGAAAATGTGGTCTACCAGTTTCGGGCCCTGTGCTTTGGCCTAAGCACAGCTCCTCTCGTGTTTACGAGGCTGATGAGGAATGTGGCCAAATTCCTCCACTTATCGGACATCCGAGCCTCCCTTTATTTGGACGACTGGCTTCTCAGAGCCTCTTCCAGTCTTCGCTGTCTGAAGGATCTCAAGTGGACTCTAGATCTGACCAAGGAATTGGGACTCCTAGTCAATTTGGAAAAGTCGCAACTGGTCCCATCCCAAACTATTATGTATTTAGGGATGGAGATTCACAGTCTAGCTTTTCGGGCTTTTCCGTCGGCCCCCAGAATAAGTCAAGCCCTGTTATTCATCCAGAACATGCTGAAGAAGGAACGCTGCTCAGTCAGGCTGTGGATGAGTCTGGTAGGGACGCTGTCATCCCTGGAACAATTTGTGTCACTAGGAAGACTACACCTCCGTCCGCTTCAATACCATCTAGCTTTTCACTGGAAAAAGGACAAGACGCTAGAAGCGGTCTCGATCCCGATTTCCGAAAAGATGAAGTCTTGTCTGACTTGGTGGAAGGACAATATCAACCTAAGAGAGGGTCTTCCCCTGGCTGTTCAGACTCCCAACCACGTTCTCTTCTCGGACGCATCGGACGTGGGCTGGGGCGCGACACTAGACGGTCGGGAATGCTCAGGACTGTGGAACTCGAGTCAGAGGAGCATGCATATCAACTGCAAGGAGCTGTTGGCAGTACATCTGGCCTTGAAAAGCTTCAAGTCTCTCCTTCGAGGCAAAGTGGTGGAAGTAAACTCAGACAACACCACGGCCTTGGCGTACATCTCCAAACAAGGAGGTACCCACTCACTGACGTTGTACGAGATCGCAAGGGACCTGCTCATCTGGTCAAAATGTCAAGACATCTCCCTAGTAACGAGGTTCATCCAAGGCAACTTGAATGTCATAGCAGATTGTCTCAGTCGGAAAGGGCAAGTAATTCCAACAGAATGGACCCTCCACAAGGATGTGTGCAAGAGACTTTGGGCCACTTGGGGCCAACCAACCATAGATCTCTTTGCAACCTCGCTGACCAAGAGGCTTCCAATCTTTTGCTCCCCAGTCCCGGACCCAGCAGCAATACATATAGATGCCTTCCTCCTAGATTGGTCACATCTGGATCTCTACGCATTCCCACCGTTCAAGATTGTCAACAAGGTACTGCAGAAGTTCGCCTCTCACGAAGGGACAAGGTTGACGTTAGTTGCTCCCCTCTGGCCCGCGAGAGAATGGTTCACCGAGGTACTTTGATGGCTAGTAGACGTTCCCAGAAGTCTTCCTCTAAGGGTGGACCTTCTACGTCAGCCTCACGTAAAGAAGGTACACCAAAGCCTCCTCGCTCTTCGTCTGACTGCCTTCAGACTATCGAAAGACTCTCGAGAGCTAGAGGCTTTTCGAAGGAGGCAGCCAGTGCGATTGCTAGAGCAAGGAGAGCATCCACCATTAGAGTCTACCAGTCGAAGTGGGAAGTCTTCCGAGACTGGTGCAAGTCAGTTTCTGTATCCTCGACCAGTACCTCTGTAGCTCAAATAGCTGAGATTCTCTTATACCTGAGAAAAGGACGATCCCTTTCAGCTCCCACTATCAAGGGCTACAGAAGCATGTTGGCATCGGTCTTCCGGCATAGAGGCTTAGATCTTTCCAACAATAAAGATCTTCAAGACCTCCTTAAGTCTTTTGAGACCACCAAGGAGCGTCGTTTGGCTACCCCTGGATGGAATTTAGACGTGGTGCTAAGATTCATCATGTCAGACAGGTTTGAGCCGTTACAATCAGCCTCCCTGAAAGATCTCACTCTAAAGACTCTTTTCCTGGTATGCTTAGCCTCGGCTAAAAGAGTCAGTGAGATTCATGCCTTCAGCAAGAACATCGGATTTTCGTCAGAAAAAGCCACCTGTTCGCCACAACTTGGTTTTCTAGCCAAAAATGAGCTGCCTTCTCGGCCTTGGCCTAAATCTTTCGATATTCCCAGCTTATCGGAGATCGTAGGCAATGAACTAGAAAGAGTCTTATGCCCTGTTAGAGCTCTTAAGTTCTATTTAAAGCGTACCAAACCTTTACGATGCCAATCTGAAGCTTTATGGTGTTCAGTTAAGAAACCATCTTTGCCTATGTCAAAGAATGCTTTATCATACTTTATCAGATTGTTAATACGAGAAGCTCACTCACATCTGAGTGAGGAAGACCGAGCTTTGCTTAAGGTAAAGACGCACGAAGTTAGAGCTGTTGCAACTTCCGTGGCCTTTAAGCAAAATAGATCTCTGCGAAGTATAATGGACGCAACCTATTGGAGAAGCAAGTCAGTGTTCGCGTCTTTTTATCTAAAGGATGTCCAGTCTCTTTACGAGAACTGCTACACACTGGGACCATTCGTAGCAGCGAGTGCAGTAGTGGGTGAGGGCTCAACCACTACAATTCCCTAATTCCATATCCTTTTAATCTTTCTCTTGAAATGTTTTTAATGTTGTTTTTATGGGTTGTCCGGAAGGCTAAGAAGCCTTTCGCATCCTGGTTGATTTGGCGGGTGGTCAAAGTCATTTCTCGAGAGCGCCTAGATTAGGGGTTTGATGAGGTCCTGTTGTATGGGTTGCAGCCCTTGATACTTCAGCTCCTAGGGGTCTATCAGCATCCTAAGAGGATCGCGAGGCTCCGTAAGGAAGACGTACTTTCAAGGCAGAGTAATCGTTCAAGTCGACTTCCTTACCAGGTACCTGTTTATTTTGTTTTGTTATTTTGATAACTTCTAAAATGAAATAAAAACTCTTAGCTCATAAAATGTAAACATATTTTACTGGTCTCTACCCACCATCCTGGGTGTGAATCAGCTATATATTCACCGGCTAAGTTAAATATTTAAAAATGATATTTTAATTGTAAAATAAATTTTTGAATGTACTTACCCGGTGAATATATAAATTAAATGACCCTCCCTTCCTCCCCAATAGAGACGCAGTGGGACGAGGAGAAAATTGAGTCTTTGTTTACATAGAGCTTGGTATCTGGCCGACAGATGGCGCTGATGGGCACACCCGCAACCTGTATAGCGATCGCTGGCGAGTTTTTTTTGTACAGTTTTTGTCTGTCGAGCAACAGAGTTGCAGCTATATATTCACCGGGTAAGTATATTCAAAAATTTATTTCATAATTAAAATACCATTTTTCAACAGTCTTGGTGAAGTACTTCCTTTTGGTTTGAGCTTTCGCAGTGCAGGTGTTTTATCTTCAACTTAAACTCTTGAACTCTTTTTTGTATAGATTTAATTGTTGATGACTTTGGATTGTTTTTTGGACTTTCTTTGACTTTTCAAAATGGCTGACCCTTCTCCAATTCCTAGATTTCGTAAATGTAATGCTAGGGATTGCAATAAGCGTCTTCCAAAGGCCTCTCTTGACCCACATACTGTGTGTTCTAATTGTCGGGGGTAAAACCTGTCAATTAGGAGATCGGTGTGAGGAGTGCGTGGGTCTTTCGGAATTCGATTGGCTTGAGTTTGACAAATATTCTCGTAAGCTAGAGAGAGATAGGGTGAGGAGAAGTTCCTCTAGATCGTTAGAATTTTCCTCCTCCCATGCCCCTGAACCTAATCCTTCCCCTGTAGTAGTTGTGCCTGAACCCTCTACTAGCACTCAGGAACCATCAATGCGGGATATGTTACGTGCCATTCATGCTTTGGGCGAGAGAGTTGAGTCGTTAGCTACGGACCGTAATCAACTCATGGCGGACGTAAAAGAATTAAAGTGTCAGAGTGCCACATTAGAAAATCGTGGGAAAGTGATTAGTGCGCAAAGTGTTATCAGTGTTGCGACCGAGGGTTCGTCTGTTCGTGCCTGTCGTTCGCCTAGTCCGAGACCTCTTGCAAGCTCCCAAGCCCCAAGGAGAAGTAATGTCGTAGGACTTATGAGTTCGAGAGGCTTTAATCAGCGAACAGACGTTCCCTCTATGGTTTCAGGCGTGTCTCGTCAAGACCGCCCCTACCATAAGACGAGCGAGACGGTTTTCTCCTCGTCATCCGAAGGCTTTTCGCGTAAGAAACCGTGGAGCAAGGTTTCGAGACCCTTAAAGCGAAAGTCAGTCCCTTCAGGACAGGTCCAGCGTCCTGGTTGTAGCCATTGGGACAGCTCTGACCCTGTGCAGTCATCGGAAGACTGCTCGCCGCCTAAACAGAAGCGTAACACAGGCTCTGAGAGTCTTAGTGTAGGCAATGTTTTGCAGTCACAGACGTTACCCTCGTCTCTTACCGCACCCATTCCCGTTGATCCTAAATGGGTTGTACTGCAAGACATGCAGAATAAGCTTGCCTCTCTTATGGAGGACTATTCTGCTGAAAAGGTTCATGATGATCCTCGCCGTTTAGCTGATCGAGATCCTGGCCGTCAGCCGCCCAAACGAGCCTTTGCTCGTCCTGTTGACGTTGGCGTTACAAAGTCACGTCAGTCACGTGTCGTAGAGCCTCACTCGATGCAGTCCCGTGTTGATTTTCAGCCGCATGTGGACGTTCAGCCGCTGCCGAATGCTCTTGTTGACGTTCAGGACGTTCGCCAGCCAGCCAAGTTGACTTGTTTTGACGTTGAGCGTCAAGCACCGCAGTCAAGAGTTGTTTTGACTGCTCAGTCTAGGCAGTCAA
This sequence comes from Palaemon carinicauda, assembly GCF_036898095.1. Taxonomy (NCBI): domain Eukaryota; kingdom Metazoa; phylum Arthropoda; class Malacostraca; order Decapoda; family Palaemonidae; genus Palaemon; species Palaemon carinicauda. The sequence continues at coordinate 159,866,191 of NC_090734.1, forward strand.
GGCAGTCTCGAGTTGATGTCGAGCGTCCTCCCGCTCCTGTTGTTGTTGACAGTCAGTCCGTTAAGCAGTTACATGACGTAGCGTCCTGGACTGCTACTGATGCTCAGGTGCGTGTGGACTCGGCTTGTCAAGCATTGCCACCAAGGCAGGTCTCGCCCTTGCTTGTAACTCAGCAGTTATCGGACGAAGCTCCTTCAGATGAGGACGTTGCTGATCCTAATCCTGATGATAATCCTTCAGATGTAGATGAACCTAAGGCGGTTCCTCCTTCAATGGACTTTAAGAAGATCATGTTGATTTTCAAGGATCTTTTTCCAGATCACTTTGTTGCTGTTGCTCCTCGTTCGCCTCCGTCTGAGTTTGCTCTAGGCTTACCTGCTACCAAGCCAGCCTTTACTAAGCTAGTGCTTTCTCGCTCTTCCAAGAGGGCTTTACATCTTCTAGGCGACTGGTTGGTTACCAGGAGGAGTTTGGGGAAGACGGCCTTTGCCTTCCCTCCTTCTAAGCTTCCTTCAAGATCGAGCGTCTGGTATGACACGGGAGAAGTTCTCGGCTTGGGAGTCCTTGCCTCTGCCCAGGGTGACTTCTCAAGCCTCGTAGACTCTCCCCGTCGCCTGGCCATGAGACGCTCGAAGATTTGTTGGTCCTCCTCGGACCTTGACCATCTGCTTAAAGGCGTATACAGGGCCTTTGAAGTGTTTAACTTTCTTGACTGGTCATTAGGAGCTTTAAGTAGGAAGATCTCGTCGGCCGACCAAGATGTTTCCTTACTTATCATGTCCTGTATGGATAAAGCCATCCGCGATGGCTTCAATGAGCTCGCCTCCACCTTTACGTCGGGAGTCTTAAAGAAGCGAGAAACCCTTTGCTCTTTCCTTTCTGCAGGAGTTACTCCCTGTCAGAGATCGGAACTGCTCTTTGCTTCCTTATCAGCAGCCTTGTTCCCGCAACAGCTGGTTAAGGATATAGCTGCTTCGCTTGTGCAGAAGGACACCCATGACCTGATGGCGTCCTCTGCTCGCAAAGGGGCTCCTTCTGCATCCTTTGCTGTGAGACCCAGGATCGAGACTCCTGCATCTAGATTTATCCCGCCCTTTCGTGGCAGAGCTCCCAGCAGGGGAAGCTCTCGTGCCGAGGGAAAGAGAGGTAAGAAGAGAGGAGCCAAGTCCTCCCGTGGCAGAGTCTGACTGTCCACAGCCTCAGACAGCGGTAGGTGCCAGATTGAAGAGCTTCTGGCAGGCCTGGGAGAAGAGGGGTGCAGACCAAGAGTCTGTTCTGTTGCTCAGAGAGGGGTACAAAATACCGTTTGTACGCAAACCTCCTTTAGTAACAACTCCCATAGACCTCTCTCCCAGGTACCGAGAGGAGTCAAAGAGATAAGCCCTAAATCAAGAAGTGTCTCTGTTGCTAGAGAAGGGAGATGTGGTGAAAGTCTCGGACCTTCAATCACCGGGGTTTTACAACCGTCTCTTCCTAGTCCCAAAGCATACAGGAGGTTGGAGACCGGTGCTAGACGTCAGTGCGCTCAACGTTTTTGTTACAAAAACAAAATTCACGATGGAGACCACGAAGTCCGTCTTAGCAGCGGTCAGAGAAGGAGACTGGATGGTCTCTCTCGACCTACGAGATGCGTACTTCCACATTCCTATACACCCGGATTCCCAACCGTTTCTGAGGTTTGTTTACAGGAATGTGGTGTACCAGTTTCGAGCCCTGTGCTTTGGCCTCAGTCCTGCTCCTCTCGTGTTTACGAGGCTCATGAGGAATGTGGCAAAATTCCTCCATCTATCGGGAATCCGAGCCTCCCTGTACTTGGACGACTGGCTTCTCAGAGCATCGTCCAGTCATCGCTGTCTGCAGGATCTACATTGGACGTTGGGTCTGGCCAAGGAGTTGGGACTTTTGGTCAACCTAGAAAAGTCCCAACTGATCCCATCCCAGACTATTCTATATTTGGGGATGGAGATTCGCAGTCCAGTTTTTCGGGCTTTTCCGTCTGCCACCCAAATAGAACAAGCCCTGCTCAAAGTCCAGCTAATGCTGAAAAGAGAGCGTTGTTCAGTCAGGAGTTGGATGAGTCTCGTAGGGACTCTCTCATCCCTGGAGCAGTTTGTCTCGCTAGGGAGACTACACCTTCGACCTCTCCAGTTCCATCTAGCCTCTCACTGGAACAAGGACAAGACGTTAGAGACGGTATCAATCCCAGTCTCCGAACCAGTAAAGGCATGTCTGAAATGGTGGGACAGCAATATCAGTCTGAGAGAGGGACTATCCCTAGCAGTCAAGAACCCAAACCACGTGTTGTTCTCAGACGCGTCGGATTTGGGTTGGGGTGCGACCCTGGACGGTCGGGAATGCTCGGGTCTGTGGGCCTCAAGTCAGAAGAGCATGCACATCAACGGCAAGGAGCTATTAGCAGTCCACTTGGCCTTGATGAAATTCGAAAGCGTTCTTCGAAACAAAGTGGTAGAGGTCAACTCAGACAACACCACAGCTTTGGCGTACATCTCCAAGCAAGGAGGCACACACTCCCTCACGCTGTACGAGATCGCAAGGGACCTTCTCATATGGTCAAGAAATCGAGACATCTCCCTGTTGACGAGATTCATCCAGGGGGACTTGAACGTCTTGGCAGACTGTCTCAGTCGGAGGGGTCAAGTGATACCCACGGAATGGACCCTCCACAAGGACGTGTGTAAGAGTCTTTGGGCGACTTGGGGTCAACCCACCATAGACCTCTTTGCCACCTCGTTGACCAAAAGGTTACCAATCTATTGCTCACCAGTCCCAGATCCAGAGGCGATCCACATAGACGCGTTTCTACTGGATTAGTCTCATCTGGACTTATATGCATTCCCACCATTCAAGATAGTCAACAAGGTACTGCAGAAGTTCGCCTCTCACGAAGGGACAAGGTTGACGTTGATTGCTCCCCTCTGGCCCGCGAGAGAGTGGTTCACCGAGGTACTTCAATGGCTGGTAGACATTCCAAGAAGTCTTCCTCTAAGGGTAGATCTCTTACGTCAGCCCCACGTAAAGAATGTTCATCAAAGCCTCCCCGCGCTTCGTCTGACTGCCTTCAGACTATCGAGAGACTCTCAAGAGCTCGAGGCTTTTCGAAGGAGGCAGCCAGTGCGATTGCGAGAGCTAGGAGAGCTTCTACCATCAGAGTATACCAGTCGAAGTGGGAAGTCTTTCGAGACTGGTGCAAGTCAGCATCTGTGTCCTCTTCCAGTACCTCTGTAGCCCAAATCGCAGATTTTCTTTTACATCTGAGAAATGTTCGCTCCCTCTCAGCTCCCACGATTAAGGGCTACAGGAGCATGTTGGCTTCAGTCTTTCATCATAGAGGCTTAGATCTTTCCAACAATAAAGATCTCCAAGATCTCCTTAAGTCTTTCGAGACCTCTAAGGAACGTCGTTTGGCAACGCCTGGATGGAACTTAGACGTGGTCCTAAGGTTCCTCATGTCAGACAGGTTTGAGCCATTACATTCAGCCTCCCTGAAGGATCTCACCCTCAAGACGCTTTTCCTAGTGTGCTTGGCTTCGGCTAAAAGGGTCAGTGAAATTCATGCCTTCAGTAAGAACATCGGCTTTTCTACAGAAAAAGCCACATGTTCACTTCAACTTGGTTTCCTGGCCAAAAATGAACTGCCTTCTCGTCCTTGGCCTAAGTCCTTTGATATACCTTGCCTGTCAGAGATCGTAGGCAACGAACTTGAAAGAGTGCTGTGTCCAGTTAGAGCTCTTAAGTTCTACTTAGCGCGTACTAAGTCCTTACGAGGTGGATCTGAGGCATTATAGTGCTCAGTTAAGAAACCATCATTGCTTATGTCAAAGAATGCTTTGTCATATTTTATCAGATTTTTAATACGAGAGGCTCATTCTCACTTGAATGAAAAAGACCGATGCTTGCTTAAGGTTAAGACGCACGAAGTAAGAGCTATAGCAACTTCCGTGGCCTTTAAGCAAAATAGATCTCTGCAAAGTATTATGGACGCGACCGTTTGGAGAAGCAAGTCGGTATTCGCGTAATTTTACTTAAAAGATATCCAGACTCTTTACGAGGACTGCTACACACTGGGTCCATTCGTTGCAGCGAGTGCAGTAGTGGGTGAGGGTTCTACCACTACATTCCCTTAATTCCAATATCCTTTTAATCTGTCTCTTGAAATGTTTTTAATCTTGTTTTTGGGTTGTACGGAAGGCTAAGAAGCCTTTCGCATCCTGGTTGATTTGGCGGGTGGTCAAATGTCATTTCTTGAGAGCGCCCAGATTAGGGGTTTGATGAGGTCCTGTTGTATGGGTTGCAGCCCTTGATACTTCAGCTCCTAGGAGTCTTTCAGCATCCTAAGAGGATCGCTGGGCTTCGTGAGGAAGACAGACTAACAAGGCAGAGTAATCGTCTAAGTCAACTTCCTTACCAGGTACCTATATATATTTGGGTTTTGTTATGATATAACTGTCAAAAACTCTAAGCATATACGCTGTAAACTTTATTTATTCTGGTCTCTACCCACCACCATGGGTGTGAATCAGCTATTATATATTCACCGGCTAAGTTAAATATTTAAAAATGATATTTTAATTATAAAATTGGAGCTGTTTACATGTATATGCGGTATCTGGCCGATAGTTGGCGCTGGTGGGCACACCCGCAACCTTCATAGCGATCGCTCGCGAGTTTTTGTGTTTTTCTGTCGAGCCGCCGGAGCGTCAGCTATTATATATTTACCGGGTAAGTATATTAAAAAATTCATTTTATAATTAAAATATCATTTTGTAGTTACCCTGTATTATGATGTTGTTGCAGTTCTTAAAATATGTTATTTTAATTGTTCATTACTTCTCATGTAGTTTATTTCATTATTTCCTTTCCTCTATGGGCTATTTTTACTTGTAGGATCCCTTGGGCTTATAATATCCTAATTTTCCAACTAGGGTTGTAGCTTAGCTAGTAGTAATAATAATAATAGTTATAATAATAATAACAATAATAATAATAATAATGATAATAATAATAATAATAATAATAACTAAAAGAAACACTCTGAGAGTCCAGGCCTCCGCCACGGCAGCTTATTTCTCGAAATCAGCTTGCCTTAGGGTTAATTCGGTCCACCTTTTGCTCAAACTTGACCTTTGACTTAGGACTTATTGAATTTTAAAATTGAATCACTTCCACGTCTCAATATAACATTTAATCCCTGAAAGTTTCACTACTCAATGAGTAAAATTGTGGCCAGGAAGTTGTCCACAAATAGACAAACCTGGGCAAAAATATAACTTCCCAACTTTGTTGGCGGATGTAATGATGTTCATCTCTGGGTACTCTTTTATTGGTTTCTTTGTGTTCCTCCCATTCTCACTAAAAGCCAAACTGGAAAAGTGTTATAGTAGCTTTTCCCAATGCATCTAAACATCTTGTCTTTGTATCCCTCATTAATATTGATAATAATTCATGGTATAGTGGTATACCGAGTATCAATTACTGGCAATGAATGATAAAATTGTAGGTAATCACACTATAGTCCATTTCTTTTAGCGAGGCATATTTGCACCGACTCGCAACGGTGCCCTTTTAGCTCGGAAAAGTTTCCTAATCGCTGATTGGTTAGAATTATCTTGTCCAACCAATCAGCGATCAGGAAACTTTTCCGAGCTAAAGGGGCACCGTTGCGAGTCGGTGCAAATATGCCTCGCTAAAAGAAATGGAGTATAGGTAGCCCTTTATTGTCTGCTGTTGCTGTGAGATACGCATTGCTGTAATTGATTAGCACTGAAATGCATATGACTCGGATGTTCGTAGTCTTTCATCTGTAGTTTTCTTGTAATTCTGATGCTTATTTTTCACTCTCTACAGGGTTATAGATGTAGGCTCTGAGTGGCGTACCTTCAGTAACGAGAAAGCTAACAGCGATCCTTCTCGTGTTGGTGGGGCAGAAAATCCTCTACTGAATGGTTCTGATTTGTCTACCATTATTGGTCCAGGAGCAGGCGGTGCTGGGTTCGAAGCATTTGGTGGTCCAAGATTTCAAAACAGAAGATCAGTAAGTTTTTATTATCATATATACCAGAGAGAAAAATGAGATCAATGTAGAAAGGAAGGAAATTCTTGGCATGGTTATGATTACCTTTTTGAAAATAAGGGTTCTCGCCGTATTCCCGCAGGTATTTCAAGAATTTTGTGTGGTGAAGGTTACATTTTAATTTACAATTGTCATGGTGGAGTTATTAATTGTCATGGTAGAATTTTTAATTGTCAAGATTACGTTTTTGTTCAATGTTGCATTTTAGGTTATAATCAAGGTGACTTAATTTCAGTCAGTCATCTTTTTTTTTTAGTTAATTTTGTCTCTACATTCTTTCGTAAGGATGGATTTGCACTGCATTAGTGTAACTTAGACCTCTTGCATTTTTGCAAAAAAACCATCTTTAACCCTACCCCCAGGGTATTTGGAAATTTCCAACCCTTAACCCCCAGGGGGTTATTTTTTTCCAGCACATTTTGCAGTATATTTTTTTTAGATTGCTCTAAAAGCCTTAATTTTTGTCATAGAGAGGTCAGGTTGGTCTCATTCTCTTGGAAAATGCCTGAATTTTCTCAAAAAATGATCAAAAATATGAAGAAAAAAAAATGTATAGCAATTTTTTTGCAAGGACTTACCGGTACGTCCATGGGGGTAAAGGGATGGCTTTTGTGAAATGTACCAGTACGTCCTTTGGGGGTAAAAGGGTTAAAAATTAACTTTTAATGTTTTTTTTTTAAGTTTCCCAGAGGAACGCAGTGTATAGTAAAACCAAGATAAATAAAAGGTTTTGTTGAACTAATATATCTTATGTCATTTTGATATTTCAGATGAGCAGTTCAGACAGAGCCCTCATCAATGCTTTCAGGGAGATAGCCAACATGGCCGACAAAATCAACCTTCCCAAAGCCATTGTAGACAGAGCTAATGTTCTTTTTAAGCAAGTAAGTAAAGTTTTGCGTAGGAATATCTTTAAAGTTTTGCGTAGGAATACAGTGAACCCTCGTTTATCGCGGTAGATAGGTTCCAGACCCGGCCGCGATAGGTGAAATTCCGCGAAGTAGTGACATCATATTTACCTTTGTTTCGTAACCGAAATACAAACCACGCTATTTACAAAGGGTATTACTTTTAGCGCAGCTGAAATGACGAGCCAATAGTTTTTAACGAGGGTTAATTACCCCCCGCGCTAGTTAGCGGGGGGTGGGGAAGGGTAGCTTGCTACCCCTCCCCCCTCCACACACCGGTGACTTGCTTCACTTCACTTTTGGCTCGGCGGTGATCAGACGTGTCTGCTCATCGCCTTCATGACAGCCTTTAATTTTCTGCTTTTTCTTTTCAGCATGTGTGATTGGTTGGAAGTTGACCTTCAGTTATTTTCTTTACTATGCGTACATGCCCTGGAGTTGCCGGCCGTCCTTGTGGGACTTTCATGTCGCACGTTATTACGGATCCACACACCCTCTGCCCTCAATGTCGGGGCCGACGGTGCGACCAGGATAACATGTGCCGTGAGTGCAGGGAGTGGTCTGCCTCCCAGTGGGAGAGGTTTGGCCGTCGGCGTAAGAAGAAGTCCAAGAGAGACCGTTCTCCTCCGGGGTTAGCCTTGAAGGAGGAAGGTTCTCGGGACTCTTCTTCTGCCGCCCAAACCTCCTCCGAAGCTCCCCCTCGTCCGCCTCCTAAGGAGAGTCGTCCGAGTGGGAGCGCAGGCCCTTGTTCTGTTTCCCTACCTTCGGTGGGGGGAGAGGGCGTCGCCTCCCATAGCGAGGCGGTTCCCCCTCCTCCTCCGGGGGAGGTTATTGATAATAATGCCTTATCCAGTGATGATCTTTTACAGATTTGGTCGTCCCTGGGGCTTAAGGGCTTGCCCTCCAGGGTCGATCTTATTGACCTTGTCTCGTTGGGGGCCGCTGTTAAACAGTCGCCGGTGGTAGCAGAGGTAGACCCTCTGTCTATTGTCGACGTCGTGGTGACAGAAGCCTCCGACGTGGCTGGGCCTTCCGCCGCAGGTGCTGTTGCTGGTGACAGTGCTCAAGGCTCTCCTCCTCCTTCCGTACATCCTTCGAAGGGGGAAGTGAGTCCTTCGGTCTCGACTGCTGCCCAGCTTCCTTCTGAGGGAAGTGTTTTGACGGAGACTCCCCTTCGGAGGACCGATGGTCCCGACGATCTCCCCCGAGGCCGCCTCCGCCGTAAGGCTCACCGCCCTCTACGCCACAAGGGCCTCCCTTCCCCTTACAGGGGGACTAAGAGGCGCCTTTTCGGGTCTTCGTCCTCCGGGGGGACTCTCCTCGTCAGCCTCAACCGACTGCTCCGCCCTCCTTGAACCTCTCTGCAGACCGCTCACCATCTCCTGCCGGATCTTCGCCTTCTGGAGAACTCGTCACCCGACGGGCAACGGTCCCTTCGGGGCTAAGGGATTCTTCCCTTACGCGAGCAGGGCTAGCGCACAAGCGCTCTCCTGCTTGCCAGCGCTCACCTGCTCGCCAGCGATCTCCTGCTCGCCAGCGCTCTCCTGCTCGTCGACGATCTCCTGCTCGCCGACGCTCACCTGCTCGTCGGCTCTCTCCTGATGTTCACCCCCCTCGCCAGCGCTCTCCTGCTCGTCAGCTCTCTTCCGAGCGTCAGCGCTCATTTGAGGACCATCGCCCTGCGGTCTCTGACTACCCTTTAGTTCCTGCTGAACTCCCTGCTCACCTTCCGCCTGGTCCTGTGGCTACGCAACATCGTGCTGCGCTTGTGTCAGAAACACATGTTCGCCTGCGCGCCAGCGATCTTCCCGTTCCTGCTCGTGAACGCGCCGCACCACCTGTCCTCTCACAGGACACGCGTCGACCTTCTGCTCGCCAGCGATCACCTACACGCCAGCGATTACCTCCTCGCCAGCGTTTTCCTGCTTGCCAGCGCGCACAGGCGATCTTAGTATCGCCTATTCAACAGCGACAACTAGCGCGCCGACGTTCGCCAACGCCCCTGAAGGAACATGGTTCGCCAGCTTCTAGCTCGCCATCGCGCGATCGCCCGCCTGCAAATGCTGCTCGCCATTGCACGATCGCCCTCCTGCGCATGCTGCTCGCCATTGCACGATCGCCCTCCTGCGCATGCTGCTCGCCATCGCACGACCCTGCATGATCGCCCGCTTACGCATGCTGCTTCTCATCGCACAACCCTGAACGATCCCCCTCCTGCGCATGCTGATCACCATCGCACCCTTTCACGCGATCATTCACCTGCGCATGCTGCTCGCCCTCGCTTACCCCTGCACGATCGCCCGCTTACGCATGCTGCTCCTCATCGCACAACCCTGAACGATCGCCCTCCTGCGGATGCTGATCACCATCGCACCCTATCACGCGATCATTCACCTACGCATGCTGCTTGCCATCGCTTACCATTACGCGGTCATTCATCTGCGCATGCTGCTCACCATCGCACATCAGTGCGTCGACATACCACAGCTCGTCATCGATCGCCTGTGGATCTACATTGCCAGCGATCTTCCTCACCCACGCGGCAGCACGATCCCTCGCCGTCGTGCCAACGCTTGTGTTCGTCGCCTCGGACACGTGTTCATTTACCTGCCCACCCTCGCGCCCGCGCGAACCGCTCGCCTGCGCGCCCCGCGCGACCGCTTGCCTGCGCGCGGCCGCGCGAACCCGCTCGCCTGCGTGCCCGCGCGATCATCCACCTGTGCGCCCGCACTCCCGGGTGACTATTCGCCCTCGCGCGACCATCGTTCGCGGCGAATTCCACAGCCGGTGGTAGCAGCAGGGACGCGTGCTCCTAGACGGCACTCGGGATCACCTCCATCCAAGCACAGGTTGGTAGTGCAGGACGAAGACAGGTCAGTACAGCATTCTTCCCCACCTTCTTTTCAGGCAGGTACCGTCGTGTCCACTCCAAAGGATCGCCCGATCCCTTTCACCTTAGCGAGGATTTCGGACTCTGTGTCCTTGGAGCAGCAGACTTGGTTTGGTCCGCTGGCATGGGCGTTAGTGAGGGTTATGAAACCAGCACTCGCCGGCCAGGGTAACAAACCAGCGGCTGTCTCTCCTACGCTGAAGAGAAAGAGAGGAGTGGACTTCATGGTGACTTCCCCCAGGGCGAAGTTGGTTCCCAAGATGTCGGTCTCGAAGGTCCCCCTCTCCTGCACGAGTACTCTCTCCTTCTCCCGTGGACGAGGCCTTTCCGTCCTCAGGTGAGTCCAGTGGGGCGGTAGTCTTCCCCTCGGCACCAGGAGGGGAGACTTCGCTTCAGGCAGGAGAATCGTCTCGTGAGGAAGGGGCCCCTCGAACCTCGTTGTTGGGATCCTGTATCCCTCCCAGGAGGGAACCCAAGGATTCCAAGACCATCCCTAAATCCTCTGCAAGGATTCGTCAGGAACCCACGACTACCCAGGGAAATGTCCACGTATCACCCCAGGAAGAGATTCCTGGGGCAGGAGACTTAGCTGCCAGCCCGCAGGGAGGAGAACAGCAAGAGTCCAAACATGCCTTCTGGCAGGTCCTAAGCCTGATAAGGCAACTTAACAGACTTACAGATCCAGTCATCCCCCCCCCCCCCGTGAAGGCAAAGACACGATTCTGGATGAAGTGTTTGACGTTCGGAAGGCCCCTAAGACCAGTGCAGCTCTGCCCTGGTCTTGGGGGCTGAAGAGTGCCAGAGCTAGGGCCAACGCTCAGCTCGCACTTCTTGCCTCCTCCAGTCGTTCCACTGCCGGGAACAAGCTCACCCCTCCTCCTCGCCTTCAGGAGAGGAGGTATTTCGAGATCCTGGGTGAGCACAACCTCGCTCTTCCTCTCCATCACTCTGTGGAGGAGCTGGCGAAGGGAGTTCCCTTGGAGAAACTCTCTGCCCGGCAGGTGTCGTTCTCGGCGGCAGAGATCCTTAACCACGAGAAGGTCGCTAAGTGTGCCATGCAGGCCACTTCGTGGCTGGACTTCTGGTTAGGATCTCTGGGCATCCTATTGCGATCGGAGGACTTGTCCAAGGAGACCAATAGGAAGGCCCTAGAGACCTTCTTGCTCTCGGGCACCCGCTCCATCGAGTTTTTGGCGCACCAGGTTACCACCCTGTGGGCCAACTCGGTGTTGAAGCGTCGCGATGCTGTGTCCGAGAGATTCCATCCGAAGGTCCCCGCCGTAGATGTGTGTAGGCTCCGACATGCTTCCCTCCTGGGGGAGAGCCTGTTTGAGCCTCAAGACTTGGAGCGAACGGCTGAGAGGTGGAGGAAATCCAGCACGGACTCCCTCCTCCACAGGGCCCTTACAACTCGGCCCTATAAGCCTCCAGCCCCGCCACAACAGCAGCAACAGCCTCGTAAGGCTCCCAAACAGGCACCGGCAGCTAAGAAAGTGGTGTCTAAGCCCCAGCCCTTTCCAGCCAAGGTCAAGAGGGGCGGTAAGTCCTCCAGGGGAGGCAAGACTTCTAAGGGTGGCGGCCGCGGCCGCAAGCCCTAGGGGTGGCAGTCCCCCTGCGTATCCACCTGTGGGGGGATGCCTTCAGCGTTGCGTCCGCAGGTGGCAGCATCACAGGGCCGATGCTTGGACGGTCTCAGTGATCGGCCAAGGTTATCGCGTCCCGTTCACGTCATCTCAACCTCCCCTGACAGCGAATCCAGTGTCGTTGAGCTCCTATGCCATGGGATCGGCAAAGGGGCTGGCCCTTCAGGCCGAAGTCGAGACCATGTTCGAGAAGGGTGCTCTCCAGGAGGTCGTGGACGGCTCTCCAGGCTTCTTCAGTCGACTCTTTCTTGTAAAGAAGGCTACTGGAGGCTGGAGACCCGTCATCGATCTCTCGGCTCTGAACAGGTTTGTCAAACAAACCCGGTTCAGCATGGAGACAGCAGACACGGTCAGACTTGCGGTGAGACCACAAGACTTCATGTGTACACTGGATCTAAAGGATGCGTACTTCCAGATCCCAATCCATCCGTCTTCCAGGAAGTACCTGAGATTTTGCCTAGACAACAAGATCTACCAGTTCAAGGTGCTGTGTTTCGGTCTCTCCACAGCTCCTCATGTGTTCACCAGAGTGTTCACCCTGATTTCGACTTGGGCGCACAGGAACGGCATTCGTCTCCTTCGTTACCGAGACGATTGGCTGATCCTAGCAGACTCGGAGTCGACCCTTCTTCGGCACCGAGACAGGCTTCTAGATCTTTGCCAGGATCTGGGGATCGTGGTAAACCTCGAGAAGTCCTCTCTGCAGCCATCCCAACGACTGGTTTATCTAGGCATGCTAATAGACACCAATCTCCACAAAGCCTTCCCATCATACAAAAGGATAGCAAGGCTGAGGAGGGTCGCGAGTTCTTTCCTCAGACGAGAAGAGCTCCCCGCCCAATCGTGGTTGCGTCTCTTAGGCCACCTATCATCCCTGGCCCGTCTGGTTCCAAACAGCCGCCTCAGGATGAGATCCCTTCAATGGCGGCTCAAGTCCTGGTGGAATCAAGGATCCGATTCCCCGGACATTCTGATCCCAATGGGGTCTCTGGAACAGACGGACTTGCGGTGGTGGCTGGCCGACGAGAACCTGCGAAAGGGAGTGAGTCTTCTCGTCCTTCCCCCGGAATTGACTCTGTTTTCGGACGCGTCAAAAGAAGGGTGGGGGGCGCACGTTCTGAACCAGAGGGCCTCAGGCCTTTGGTCAGAATCAGAAAAGTGCCTACACATCAACCTGCTAGAATTGAAGGCCGTCTTTCTGGCCCTTCAACAGTTCCAACGGTTCCTGGCGGGTCACTCCGTGGTGGTGATGAGCGACAACACCACGGTAGTGGCTTATATCAACAAGCAGGGAGGCACTTTTTCGCAACAGCTATCCCATCTTGCAGTAGAGACTCTTGAGGTGGACCGAAACCCACTCGATAACACTATCAGCTCGCTTCATTCCTGGCAAGAGGAATGTGCTCGCCGACAGTCTGAGCAGGGCTTCGCAGATAGTGAGTACCGAGTGGTCTTTGGATCCTCAGATAGCCAACAAAGTCCTGACTTTGTGGGGTTCCCCGACGGTGGACTTGTACGCGACAGCCTTGAACTTCAAGCTGCCCCTGTACTGCTCACCAGTCCCGGACCCCAAGGCACTCTGGGAAGATGCTTTCCAGCAACGGTGGGACAACATCGACGTGTACGCCTTCCCACCATTCTGTCTGATGAGAAGGGTGCTCAACAGGACCAGACTATCGGTCAACTGTTCCATGACTCTAGTAGCTCCGCTATGGCATCACGCGGAATGGTTTCCGGACCTTCTGCAACTCCTGACGGAACTCCCAAGGGAGCTTCCTCCACGACACGAGCTTCTCAGACAACCCCACTCCGGTGTCCCTCACAGGGCCGTAGCCTCGCTTCGGCTTCACGCCTGGAGACTATCCAGCGTCTCCTCGCGGAGAGAGGCTTTTCGCAACAGGTTGCGGAGAGAATGTCTCGGCACCTGCGAAGGTCCTCTGAGGGAGTCTACCAAGCGAAGTGAATAGTCTTTTGTGGTTTGTATCGTGGAAGGGGTATCTCTCCACTCGATGCCACTATTCCAGCAATAGCGGACTTCCTCGTGTATCTGCGAGAAGAAATGCGCCTTTCTGTCTCTGCAGTGAAAGGCTATCGCTCAGCCTTAAGCTTGGCCTTCAGATTGAAGGGCATGGATATTTCTTCATCGCTAGAACTCTCTTTACTCATACGTAGCTATGAGCTTACCTGCCCCCAGTCGGAAGTGAGACCCCCTCCTTGGAACGTGGTTCGAGTCCTCAGGTCTCTCAAGAGACCTCCCTTCGAGCCATTACGCCAGGCCTCCGATCGCCACCTGTCTTGGAAGACGGCTTTCCTACTCGCCTTGGCCTCGGCCAAGCGAGTTAGTGAACTTCATGGTCTCTCGTACGACATCGCCCATTCAAGGGGATGGGGGGAGGTAACGTTCAGGTTCGTCCCTGAGTTTGTGGCCAAGACTCAGAATCCTGGAGTGCCGGATCCTCGGTTCGACTCTTTCAGGATCGCGAGTCTCCGTTCTGTAACAAACGACCCAGACCAGCTGCTACTATGCCCAGTGAGGTGTCTGAGGTACTACTTGAAGAGAACGGCTGCAGTCCGTCCTCATGTGCGAGCTTTGTTTGTGAGTACAGGCAGGACAAAGAGGAGGGTCACCAGGAACACCATCTCAGCTTGGATTCGAAGGGTTATCCACCATGCCCTGAATCCTGACCCTCCTCCGTCACGTCGCCCTCGGGCCCACGATGTCAGGGGTATTGCTACATCCCTGGCCTTCAAGAGAAACTTCTCTGTGACGCAGGTACTTCAAGCTGGGGTCTGGAAGCGTCAAACGACCTTCACAGCCCACTACCTGCAAGACGTGACCCACAGGAGCCTCGATACGTTCTCTATCGGCCCTGTGGTGGCTGCACAACAGCTGGTCTAACCTCAGGCTCCTTTTTGGACAAGTAGCAGTAGGTTGAGGGCGTTGTTACCCGGTCTTAGTCTGTGTGAATGAAAGAGTATGTCTGACCCTTCACTTCTTTTTTCATTCTCCCCTCTCTTGGGGAAGCAGCATCCTGGTCCTCGCATAGCTGACCTCGACCTCTGCAGGTAACCCATGCTTCTTTGTGCTCCTAGTATTAAGCTTAATACTGTTGCGTCTCCCATACCCTGACGAGGTGGTATGGGGAACGTCCTATCCTAGAATTCCTATCTGAAGGTCTCAAGGTCAACTTCATAGGACGAGTCACACTCTCCTCCTCACACTGCTTATGTAGGCCACTCGTTCCTAGCGATGCTAGGAACCTGTGAGGTACAGGGGCTCCCTCTCTCTAGTGCTGCTCACTGAGGGATCGAGCCCCCGGGCAAGCCGAAGTCAGTAAGGCTGGGGACTTTCCACCCTTCCTAAGGGGTAAGTCACCCTTTGTAAATAGCGTGGTTTGTATTTCGCTTACGGAACAAATGACAAATTCGAAGATAATTTGTATTTTTCCTAACCATACAAACCTTAGCTATTTACACATATGTGCCCGCCATCCCTGACCCCCAAGTCAAGTCCTACCTCTAAGTGAAGTGAAGCAAGTCACTGGTGTGTGGAGGGGGAAGGGGTAGCAAGCTACCCTTCACCACCCCCCGCTAACTAGCGCGGGGGTAATTAACCCTCGTTAAAAACTATTGGCTCGTCATTTCAGCTGCGCTAAAAGTAATACCGTTTGTAAATAGATAAGGTTTGTATGGTTAGGAAAAATACAAATTATCTTCGAATTTGTATATTTATTTAACATGTATTTGTTCCGTAACCGAAATACAAACCACGCTATTTACAAAGGGGTTACCTTTTAGCGTAGCTGAAATGGCGAGCCATTAGAATTTAACGAGGGTGTATTACCCCCGCGCTAGTTAGCGGGGGGTAGGGGAGTGGTAGCTAGCTACCCCTCCTCCCCCTCACACACAGGTGAATACTCACTTTCACTTTTGGCTCGGACTGTGACAGACGTCTCTGTCTTGGTCCTCTCTTGGCAGCCATTGTTTGTTTTGTCTTTATTTAATCGCTTACTTTTCATTTACTCTATAATACAGTAGGGTCCCGAATTATGCGAGAATTTGGTCGATGAATGATCTCGTATAAATGGAAAATCGCAGATTTCGAAACACAACTAACAGAAATAATTACATTTGGCCATGGCAACCGGCAACTTGCTTATTCAAACGTGTTTACTACCCTTTTCTATTACTTTCTTTTTACTGTACTGTATTTCTTTATAATATCAAATTGTTCTTGTAAATAAATCAAATATTTAATATACTTTAAAGTTCTAATAACTTGAAAAATGGTTAAAATTACAACCAGGATGGGTGTAAACACTGTATATTTCCCGTTATAACACGACCCAAAATACAGACAAATTTTAATGTTTGTCATATCTATTGTTTAAGACAACTGGTGAATAGCAAAACCATCACTCTATAGACTAGCTTTTGTTGTATGATTGAAAATTCAAAATTATCAATATAAAGGCGATTTTATATCATGCGTTTCCTAAACACGCCAAAAAGCACATTAGAAAACGACAACCAATGTTTTGTTTACGTTTATCTCTGATCATAACGAAGAAACAGACGCATTTACACATCTGTGTATAGGTTAGTTTTTGCATCCACAGCAATCTTACCAATATTGATTATATGTTGATTTTGTTATTACCAATGCTCTACTTAATTTTTATTTCTAAGAACTTCCAAATAAATGAAGTGAATGCCATTTATATAATGTTTTTCTTTATGACGCCGCCTGAAACGGAAACCTTCCATTTGTTTACGCTCCATCTTCGATCATAATAAACAAACGAACGCATTAAACACACATGATCAAAGTGATAACTAATGATATTACAAACATTTAGTAAACATTGTTATGACAAATATTTTACTTACCGTATCCATATAAATTCCTAAATTCGTAGCAAAGCTGGAAACCTTTTTTTTCCTTATGCGTTTAATCCACAATAGCAAACTGCCGCTAATGACAGAATGATAATTTACGATAATTCTAAACTGTTACGAAAGATAATTGTCCTTTCCATATCCAAAATACTTGTCCTAACTTCAGTTAGGAAAACCATATGCAAAAATGGTAAAAGAAGAAAGTACTAGGCCTATTTTTAAAGTCATCGAACAATTAGGTTACCGCTATTACGTTGATGTGACGAGAGAGAGAGTGAGCGAGAGAGAGAGAGAGAGAGAGATGGTTTTAAATGTACT
This sequence comes from Palaemon carinicauda, assembly GCF_036898095.1. Classification (NCBI taxonomy): domain Eukaryota; kingdom Metazoa; phylum Arthropoda; class Malacostraca; order Decapoda; family Palaemonidae; genus Palaemon; species Palaemon carinicauda. The sequence continues at coordinate 159,882,940 of NC_090734.1, forward strand.
AAACAATAAATATAGTTTATAACACATTGGTTCTTATGTTATATTAACTGTATTGATGGTTTGAATAAATTAAGAAATGGTGTAAACAATTCTTTGGTAACGTATTCGTACGCGCATATTCGTGAGAGCGGAAGGCTAGACATCAGAATAAAAATTTTCTGGAATAGAATGGTGTTTCCTAGAAAATAGTGGTTTGCTGACGAAATCGGATACCGTATTTTAAGCTATGATTGAAATGGATGTATACACGGTATATTTTTTTTGTTTTGTATTTAATTGACACTTTGAGAAAACCGATTTTGGTTTCTTCATCTATTTGTAAGTATTGTATAACACGAGAGAGAGAGAGAGAGAGAGAGAGAGAGAGAGAGAGAGAGAGAGAGAGAGAGAGAGAGAGAATGTGTGTGTGTGTGTGTGTGTGTGTGTCAGCTGTTGTAATCGAATGCCGTGTTTTTGTTTCGTGTACCTCCTGAAGCGAGGAATTGATCGCCACAACTAACAATTGTCATGTTAATTTCATTCTTAAACTCAAGTTGCCATATGTTAACTAGGGTTTTATTTCTTACGGGGAGAGAGAGAGAGAGAGAGAGAGAGAGAGAGAGAGAGAGAGAGAGAGAGAGAGAGAGAGAGAGAGAATTTGATGGCAGAAATTAGAGAGAGAGAGAGGATGGATTTCTGCCATCAAATTTCTCTCTCTCTCTCTCTCTCTCTCTCTCTCTCTCTCTCTGAGAGAGAGAGAGAGAGAGAGAGAGAGAGAGAGAGAGGATGGATTTCCGCCATCAAATTTCTCTCTCTCTCTCTCTCTCTCTCTCTCTCTCAAGAGAGAGAGAGAGAGAGAGAGAGAGATTGAGATTTTTATTTTACCGTCTACTCTACAAAACTAATCTTTGGAAATCAAATGTGTAATGTTTAAAATATGACAAAATATTGCAGACTCGTTACCGTAGTTTAGGCTATTCACTGCCGATAAACGAACCCAGTCTACTCGTGAAAACCTTGAATGCCCAGAGGGAAAAATAAGGCTTTTATATATACTGTACTAAAAAATAATGCTTTAATATACCATCATTAACGCTACCATTACAATTATCGTAAGGTTGGAGAAAGATAATGATTGCCGATAACGTAACCACAATTCTGTTTACATTTTGTCAGCTGGACTCGCACAGTTAACAGTTGATTTCATTGTTGATGTGGAATTTTATCCTTAAATAGGCTATTCATTATGAAATTATGTTAAGATGTAATATTAATATTGTTTTGTAAAATTTATTATAAATCACTGTATTTAGGGCTACCAATATGCTTAGAAAGACAATAGATTTGATACATTTTATAGTGCTTGACTCGCAGACTTTGAGCAGTTTCGCAGATACAGAAAATTTATTTTTGAAAAATAGAGGTCGCATAAAAGGGGAATCGTATAATTCGAACACGCATAATTCGGGACCCTACTGTATGTATGTACAGTAAACATGTTTTCATGTTTGAATATATATTTGAGTATAGAAATAAGTAAGTTTCCTTTTCAGATTTGTGTGTGTAGTGTACGATATCTACGTGGAGGCCTCGGCAGTTAGGCCACCACGGCGTAATTTTATGGGTGGCGATCGAGTTTGACTTGTCTTTCTCTCTCTCTCTCTTGAGGTCGTTCACCCTTTTACTACGTGTTACTACGCCCTTGTAGCTTCCTTTCCGTGTGGGGGTTGCTACGCCATACGTTTGTCTCAATTAGTTATGAATCTAATTGTAGTTGTTTTTTGTTTTTCAGCTTGTAGAACGATTCCTTTCGGGGTTTTCGTTCTTTCTTTAGTGTTCATTCATTTTTAAATTACATAATTACATAGTTACATAATTATAATTGTTATAATTCTGTTTTGGTTACAGCTCTCCTTCCGCGAGTGTAAGTGGTTGTGAGGGCACGTGCCTGTTGTGTAATTCTTGTTCCTTTCCCTCGGGATTCCTCTTCGGAGCCTTCCCGGGGGAATGAATGTGTACTAATGATTTTTGTTTTATTTTTTTACAGTTACCGATCTAGTTCATTTCTGTAATATGGCAACGGTGTGAGCTGTCTTGTTGAGTCCTGGGGATTCGGCTGTTGCTGCCTCCCCCCTTGTATTTTCGTCAGGGGCGTGTCTCCTTCTACTGGAAGTACTCCCGTGACGACGGACAGCTCTCCAGTTCATTTTAGAACTCTCAGGAGGCTTGCCTCCTTGGGCGGGTAACTTTCCTTCCGAGGGAAGTTTTTCCTGTCCAGGCTTGAGTTTTTCCCCTTTTGGGGGGTTCTTCTCTTGCCTTTTTTTCGTGCGACTATGCTCTTGGTGCTGAGCGGTCACACCTGCAGTTTCGCTCAAGGGGCTGGGCAACTGCAGGAGCTCCTCTTCGGAGGATTGCTCCTTTTAGGTCACTGGCTGACCAGTCTCTTCCACGAAGTGTTTCTCTTTCGTTCGCGAGAGAGTACACTCATAGAGACTCCTCTTCGGAGGTTTCTTCTGTTGCTGTTGGCCTCCCTCGCCGTAAGGCCCACCGTCCGCCTCGTAGTAGGGCCTCTCATCTCCCTATAAGGGTGCTTGAGGCGCCTTTTTGGATCTCCGTTTGCAGCCTACAATTCCTTTTCTCGATCTTCCGCCTTGGTAAAGATGGACAGCAGTCTGATCTCGTCTTCCGACGGGCAACGGTCTTCCCGACGGACAACGGTCTTCCCGACGGACAGCGGTCTTCCGACGGACATCAGTCTCCCTGCGGACAACGATCCCTTCGGGGCAAAGGGTTGCCCCCACGGGGGTTCTTCCCTTGCGTGTCAGGGTTTCCCTGCGCGCCCTTCTGCTGTGTTCTCTCCTGCTCCTGCTCAGTGTTAGCACACAGGCGCTCTTCTGCTCATCAGCGCTCTCCTGTTCGTCAGTGCTTTCAAGATGATCATCCCTGCGGTTCCTGTTTGTTCCTGTTACGCGCCCTGTGCGCCCACGTTCACCCTCGCGATCTAGAACTTCGGTTCAGGTCGGGGTCAAGGACTCTTCTTCTTTGCGCAGGCTTCCACGTGTAGCCTTCTGCTCGCCAGCGATCATCAGCTCGCCAGCGATCATCAGCTTGTCAGCGATCATCAGCTCGTCAGCGATCATCAGCTCGCCAGCGATCATCAGCTCGCCAGCGATCATCATCTCGCCAGCGATCATCAGCTCGCCAGCGATCACCTGTCTCTCGGCGATCTCCGGATCGCCCACGTTCTCCAACACTTCTGAAGGAACATGGTTCGCCAACTACTAGCTCACCTGCGCATGCTGATCGCCTTCGCGCGACCCTCAACTGCGGATGCTGATCGCCATCGCGAGACCCTCAACTGCGGATGCTGATCGCCATCGCGCGACCCTCAACTGCGGATGCTGATCGCCATCGCGCGACCCTCAACTGCGGATGCTGATCGCCATCGCGCGACCCTCAACTGCGGTTGCTGATCGCCATCGCGCGACCCTCAACTGCGGATGCTGATCGCCATCGCGCGACCCTCAACTGCGGATGCTGATCGCCATCGCGCGACCCCCAACTGCGGATGCTGATCGCCATCGCGCGACCCCCAACTGCGGATGCTGATCGCCATTGCGCGACCCTCAACTGCGGATGCTGATCGCCATCGCGCGACCGCACACCTGCGGATGCTGATCACCATCGCTCGACCCTGGCATGCTAATCACCATCGCGCGACCCTCAACTGCGTATGCTGTTCGCCATCGCACGATCGCCCACCTGCAGATGCTACTCGCCATCGCGCGACCGCCGACCTGCGCATGCTGATCGCCATCGCGTGACCCTGGCATGCTGATCACCATCGCGCGACCCTGTGCATACTGATCACCATCGCGCGATCGCCCTCCTGCACAGGCTGCTCGCGATCGCTCACCTTCGCATACTGCTCGCCAACGCACGATCGCTCACCTGCGCATACTGCTCGACCATCGTGTCGGCATAACACAACGCGCCATCGCGTCGGCATAACACAACGCGCCATCGCCAACCTGCGCGTTAGCGCTCACCAGCTCACCACCGATCGCTTGTTGATCCATATCGCCAGCGGTCTTCCTCGCCCACGCGGCAGCGCGTTTCCTCGCCATCGCGCTAACGCTTGCGTTCGCCGCCTCGGACTCGCTCTCATCCACCTGCCCACCCTCACGACCGCTCGCCCGCGCGACCGCTCGCCCGCGCGACCGCTCGCCCGCGCGACCAGTCGCCTGCGCGCCCACACGCCCACGTGCCTGCACGTCTACGCTCATGCTCTCCAATGTTCGCCCACGCGCGAACCAACTGTTTTTCCATCGCGCCGACGGATGGTGTTCCGTCGCGCGAACCTACAGTGTTTCTTCGCACAAATGTCGGCTTATTTCTTGCAGTATCCATTGCTCGTCTATGGGTTATCGCTCGCCGACCACCAGCTCTCGCCCTTCCTACCACGCCCTCCTTCTGCGCTCCTTCGCTCACCTTCGTTTGCGTTACCGTGCATGGGCGCTGCCACGTTCGCCCACGCGAAAATCTTTGAATTTCCGTCGCGCGAGCTCCAGGGCGATTGCGACCACGATTCCCAATGGGGTTTTCGCAGCATGACCAGCCTGGCGAGTTCTTCTGGAGCGTATTTCCAGAACACGGCCTCACCCCGTAAACGCAGAGCATGGCACTTGCAAGAATAGGAGAAACTTAAGGGAGATCTGAGCAACACTCCTCTTTCCTGAACCTGGGTTAGCCCTTCCCCGTCATTCCCTGGAAGGATTTTTGGGGGGGGGGGGGGGGGACTTTCCGTTTGAGATTTCTCCATCGGACAAGGGGTGACTGCTTACCTCTTCCTCTGGGAGCTTACCAGGTTCTTTCCCTCCTCGGTTACGGCCCGAGGTTTGGTTCAAGGAAGCTACAGGAAGATGAAGATCAAGGGTACTTTCCTCCTCTCGAGCTCAGGCACCTTGGCCTTTCGTCGTTAAGTATCTAACTTGCGGACAAGCTCGATGTTGTACCATCTGGACGCGCTGACTGAGGGCTGCCTTCGGGTGTCTCATCTGTGGAGGTCGACGACCTCAGACACCCTTCCATCCTTGAGAAGAGTTTGTTTGTGCCTAAGGACAGAGACTTAGACAGCTGCTGTGCGGAGGAAATCGACTTCCGGTTTCACTCCTCCAAGGCGCTTTCTTCCAGACTCTGCAGGGCTCCAGTGCCCTTTTCTTTCAACTACGTCGGCCTAAGTTATCGGCTACGACAACTGGGACAAGGTGTCCAATTGCAGTTTCCTCCTGTCAGGAACAGATGGCACGGGAGACTCCCCCGGGGGGGCATAGTCCTAAAAGGAGTTCACGAACTCTAGGATTGCAGGTTTTTCGCTGGGAGGATGCTTAAGGTTACTCATCCGAATGACAGCTTCCCGATGCCCATTCCCGCACAATCTCCATTAGCCAAGGATATCGCGCCTGCCGTCTCTGTCAGCGAAATGATATTTTAATTATAAAATAAATTTTTGAATATACTTACCCGGTGAATATATAATAGCTGCAACTCTGTTGCTCGACAGACACATACATAAAAAACTCGCGAGCGATCGCTATGCAGGTTGCGGGTGTGCCCACCAGCGCCAACTGTCGGCCAGATACCACTCTCGATGTAAACAAAGACTCAATTTCTTCTCATCCCACTGCGTCTCTATTGGGGAGAAAGGGAGGGTCGTTTAATTTATATATTCACCGGGTAAGTATATTCAAAAATTTATTTTATAATTAAAATATCATTTTTAAATATTTAACTTAGCCGGTGAATATATAATAGCTGATTCACACCCAAGGAGGTGGGTAGAGACCAGAGTTAAATATGTTTACATCGTATAAGCTAAGAGTTTTTTCATTTTGACAGTTATCAATATAACAAAACCAAAATAAATAGGTACCTGGTAAGGAAGTCGACTTAGACGATTACTCTGCCTTGTAAGTACGTCTTCCTTACGGAGCCCAGCGATCCTCTTAGGATGCTGACAGACTCCCAGGAGCTGAAGTATCAAGGGCTGCAACCCATACAACAGGACCTCATCAAACCCCTAATCTGGGCGCTCTCAAGAAATGACTTTGACCACCCGCCAAATCAACCAGGATGCGAAAGGCTTCTTAGCCTTCCAGACAACCCATAAAAACAACATTAAAAAACATTTCAAGTGACAGATTAAAAGGATATGGAATTAGGGAATTGTAGTGGTTGAGCCCTCACCCACTACTGCACTCGCTGCTACGAATGGTCCCAGTGTGTAGCAGTTCTCGTAAAGAGTCTGGACATTTTTCAAGTAAAATGACGCGAACACTGACTTGCTTCTCCAATAGGTTGCGTCCATGATACTTTGCAGAGATCTATTTTGCTTAAAGGCCACGGAAGTTGCTACAGCTCTAACCTCGTGCGTCTTAACCTTAAGCAAAGATCGGTCTTCCTCACTCAAGTGTGAATGAGCTTCTCGTATTAACAATCTGATAAAATATGACAAAGCATTCTTTGACATAGGAAAGGATGGTTTCTTAACCGAACACCATAACGCTTCAGATTGGCCTCGTAAAGGTTTAGTACGAGTTAAGTAGATCTTAAGAGCTCTAACAGGGCATAATACTCTTTCTAGTTCATTGCCTACGATCTCCAATAAGCTAGGAATATCGAAAGATTTAGGCCAAGGACGAGAAGGTAGCTCATTCTTGGCTAGGAAACCAAGCTGCAGAGAACAAGTAGCTTTTGCTGACGAAAACCCGATGTTCTTGCTGAAGGCATGAAGCTCACTGACTCTTTTAGCCGAGGCCAAGCATACCAGGAAAAGAGTCTTAAGAGTGAGATCTTTCAGGGAGGCTGAATGTAAAGGCTCAAACCTGTCTGACATGAGGAATCTTAGGACCACGTCTAAATTCCACCCAGGTGTAGCAAAACGACGTTCCTTAGAGGTCTCAAAAGACTTAAGGAGGTCTTGCAGATCTTTATTGTTGGAAAGATCTAAGCCTCTATGCCGGAAGACCGAGGCCAACATGCTTCTGTAGCCCTTGATCGTAGGAGCTGAAAGGGAGCGAACTTTCCTCAGGTATAAGAGAAAATCAGCTATTTGGGCTACAGAGGTACTGGACGAGGATACGGAAACTGACTTGCACCATTCTCGGAAGACTTCCCACTTCGATTGGTAAACTCTAATGGTAGACGCTCTCCTCGCTCTAGCAATCGCACTGGCTGCCTCCTTTGAAAAGCCTCTAGCTCTCGAGTCTTTCGATAGTCTGAAGGCAGTCAGACGAAGAGCGTGGAGGCTTTGGTGTACCTTCTTTACGTGTGGCTGACGTAGAAGGTCCACCCTTAGAGGAAGACTTCTGGGAACGTCTACCAGCCATCGAAGTACCTCGGTGAACCATTCTCTCGCGGGCCAGAGGGGAGCAACTAACGTCAACCTTGTCCCTTCGTGAGAGGCGAATTTCTGCAGTACCTTGTTGACAATCTTGAATGGTGGGAATGCGTAAAGATCTAGGTGTGACCAATCTAGGAGGAAGGCATGTATATGTATTGCTGCTGGGTCCGGGACTGGAGAGCAATAGATTGGAAGCCTCTTGGTCAAAGAGGTTGCAAAGAGATCTATGGTGGGTTGACCCCAAGCCGCCCAAAGTCTCTTGCACACATCCTTGTGGAGGGTCCATTCGGTTGGAATTACTTGACCTTTCCGACTGAGACAATCCGCTAGGACGTTCAAGTCGCCCTGGATGAACCTCGTTACTAGGGAGATGCCTCGATCTTTTGACCAGATGAGCAGGTCCCTTGCGATCTCGTACAGAGTCAATGAGTGGGTACCTCCCTGTTTGGAAATGTACGCCAAGGCCGTGGTGTTGTCTGAGTTGACCTCCACCACCTTGCCTCGAAGGAGATTCTCGAAGCTTATCAAGGCCAGATGAACCGCCAAAAGCTCCTTGCTGTTGATATGCATGCTCCTCTGACTCGAGTTCCACAGACCTGAGCATTCCCGACCGTCCAGCGTCGCGCCCCAGCCCAAGTCCGATGCGTCCGAGAAGAGAACGTGGTTGGGTTTCTGAACTGCCAGGGGAAGACCCTCTCGTAGGCTGATATTGTCCTTCCACCAAGTCAGACAAGTCTTTATCTTTTCGGAAATCGGGATCGAGACCGCCTCTAGCGTCTTGTCCTTTTTCCAGTGAAAAGCCAGATGGAATTGTAGAGGTCGGAGGTGTAGCCTTCCTAGCGAGACAAATTGCTCCAGGGATGACAGCGTTCCTACCAGACTCATCCAAAGCCTGACTGAGCAGCGTTCTTTCTTCAACATCTTGTGGATGACGAGCAGGGCTTGATCTATTCTGGGGGCCGACGGAAAAGCCCGAAAAACTTGACTGTGAATCTCCATCCCTAAATACAGAATAGTTTGGGATGGGACCAGCTGTGACTTTTCCAAGTTGACTAGGAGTCCCAATTCCTTGGTCAGATCTAGAGTCCAATTGAGATCCTTCAGACAGCGATGACTGGAAGAGGCTCTGAGAAGCCAGTCGTCCAAATAAAGGGAGGCTCGGATGTCCGATAAATGGAGGAATTTTGCCACATTCCTCATAAGCCTCGTAAACACGAGAGGAGGTGTGCTTAGGCCAAAGCACAGGGCCCGAAACTGGTACACCACATCGTCGAAGACGAATCTCAGAAAAGGTTGGGAGTCTGAGTGAATGGGGATGTGGAAGTAAGCGTCCCTTAGGTCTAGAGAGACCATCCAGTCTCCCTTTCTGACCGCTGCTAGGACTGACTTTGTGGTCTCCATGGTAAACTTCGTCTTTTTGACAAAGACATTCAGAGCACTGACGTCTAGCACCGGTCTCCAACCTCCTGTCTTCTTTGATACTAGGAAGAGACGGTTGTAAAACCCCGGTGATTGAAGGTCCGAGACTTTGACCACCGCTCCCTTCTCTAGCAAAAGAGACACTTCCAGTTTCAGGGCTTGTCTCTTTTCTTCCTCTCTGTACCTGGGAGAGAGATCGATGGGGGACGTCGCTAGAGGAGGTCTGCGTACAAAAGGGATTTTGTACCCCTCTCTGAGCAACCTCACAGATTGTGAATCTGCGCCTCTCTTCTCCCAGGCTTGCCAGAAGTTCTTGAGTCTGGCACCTACTGCTGTCTGAAGTTGCGGGCAGTCAGACTCTGCCCTTAGAGGACTTGGATCCTTTCCTCTTTCCTCTCTTCCCTTCGGCACGAGCACCTCCCCTGCTGGAGGCTCTGCCACGAAAGGGCGGGATAAACCTGGACGCTGGAGTGTCTATCCTAGGTCTAGCAGACAAGGCAGGCAAAGGGGGAGCTTTGCGAGCCGAGGACGCAACTAAATCGTGGGTGTCCTTCTGCACTAAAGACAAGGCAATTTCCTTAACCAAGACTTCAGGAAACAAGCACTTAGACAAGGGCGCAAAGAGTAGCTCAGATCTTTGGCATGGCGTCACTCCTGCTGACAGAAAAGAGCACAGAGACACTCGTTTCTTAAGGACTCCGGACGTGAATGAAGCGGCAAGCTCGTTGGACCCATCGCGGACGGCCTTGTCCATGCAGGACATAATGAGTAAGGAAACATCCCTATCGGCAGATGAGATTTTCCTACTCAGGGCTCCTAAACACCAGTCCAAGAAGTTAAAGACTTCAAACGCCCTAAATATGCCTTTAAGAAGGTGGTCCAGGTCCGAGGGTGACCAACTAATCTTCGAGCGTCTCATGGCAAGGCGGCGGGGAGAGTCTACAAGACTTGAGAAGTCGCCCTGGGCAGAGGCAGGAACTCCCAAGCCTAGAACTTCTCCCGTGGCATACCAGACGCTCGATCTAGACGAGAGTTTAGATGGGGGGAAGGCAAATGCCGTCTTCCCTAAACTCCTCTTGGTCTCTAACCAATCGCCTAACAGCCGTAAAGCTCTCTTGGATGAGCGAGAGAGAACGAGTTTCGTAAATGCAGGCATGGTAGCAGGAACGCCTAAGACAAACTCGGACGGCGGCGAACGAGGGGCCACAGAAATAAAGTGATCAGGGAACAACTCTTTAAAAACAACCATGACTTTTCTAAAGTCCAAGGATGGTTGAACTGCTTTAGGCTCATCTAATTCTGAAGGCTGATCCTCAGGCTGTGGTTCAGCAACGTCCTCATCTGACAGTTCCTCATCCGATAACTGAAGAGAAAACGGCAAAGGTGTAGGCAACGTTTGACTCGCAGAGTCCGGTCGCACTGGTGCATACGTGACGGAGCCGGACACAGCGTCCTGGAACTGCTGAACAGTCTGGGAACTGTCAACAACAACTGGTGCGCGAGGACGCACAGCGTCCACCCGAGACTGTTTAGACCGTCTGGGTTGTGCAGTCAACACCATACCGGGTTGCGGAGGTTGACGCACCGCGTCAAAACAAGTCAACTCTGATGGTTGGTGAACGTCCTGAACGTCACCAATCGCATCAGTGCGTTGCCTAACGTCAACGTGCGGCTGGAAATCCACACTGGGTCGCATCGGTGGAGGTACCACCCCAACTGGTTGACGCGAGAAAGCTACATCCATGTCAACAGGACGCACAACAGAACGCTTGGATGGCTGATGGCCAGTAGGTTCAACGGAAACCTTCTCAGCGTTGTAGTCCTCCATCAAGGACGCATGCTTAGACTGCATGTCTTGCAGTAACACCCATTTAGGGTCTACGGAAGCAGGTGCGGTAACAGACGGGGTTAGCGAATGAGACGGCACAACTTTGCCTCTCTTAGGCGGCGAGCAGTCATCCGATGACGGCAACGGGTCCGAACTGTCCCAGTGGCTACATCCGGGACGTTGGACTTGTCCTGAAGGGACCGACTTACGTTTTAAAGGTCTAGAGACCTTGGTCCAAGGTTTCTTATGTGAAACACCTTCGGACGATGAGGTAAAAATGGGCTCTCTCGTCTTATGGTAGGGGCGATCTTGACGAGATACGCCTGATACCAAAGAGGGAACGTCTGTTCGCTGATCAAGGCCTCTCGAACCCATAAGTCGTACGACATTGCTTCTCCCCTGGGCTTGGGAGCTTGCAAGAGGTCCCGGACTAGGTGGACGACAGGCACGAACAGACGAACCCTCGGTCGCAACACTGTTCACAACACTTTGCGTAACACTAGGCACTTTGACACTTTCCGCCGTGGCAATTTGGCACTTGAGTTCCTTCACGTCCGCCATGAGTTGATTCCGGTCACTTGCTAAAGCCTCAACTCTCTCCCCCAAGGCATGAATAGCACGCATCATGTCTTGCAAAGACGGTTCCTGAGTGCTAGGAAGGGGGTTGGGAACAACCACTACAGGGGAAGGATTAGGTTCAGGGGCATGTGGAGAGGAAAAATCTACAGACCTAGAAGAACTTCTCCTTACCCTATCTCTCTCTAGTCTGCGTGTATATTTATCAAATTCGATCCAATCGAATTCCGAAAGGCCCACGCATTCCTCACACCGATCTCCCAATTGACAGGTTTTACCCCGACAATTGGAACAAAGCTTCATAATGCTGACTCCCCTACTGCTGCTACCTCCGCGGTCATCTAAGGCCCCGGAGGAAGCAGCAGGGCCTACTGGAACTGCGTCACAATCGCTCGCCATTCATTCCTATTTCTAGCACGCTCTCTTGCCTCTCTCACATCTATCCTCCTATCACCCAGAGCTTTCTTCACACCATCCATCCACCCAAACCTCGGCCTTCCTCTTGTACTTCTCCCCTCAACTCTTGCATTCATCACCTTCTTTAGCAGACAACCATTTTCCATTCTCTCAACATGGCCAAACCACCTCAACACATTCATATCCACTCTAGCCGCTAACTCATTTCTTACACCCGTTCTCTCTCTCACCACTTCGTTCCTAACCCTATCTACTCGAGATACACCAGCCATACTTCTCAGACACTTCATCTCAAACACATTCAATTTCTGTCTCTCCATCACTTTCATTCCCCACGACTCCGATCCATACATCACAGTTGGTACAATCACTTTCTCATATAGAACTCTCTTTACATTCATGCCCAACCCTCTATTTTTTACTACTCCCTTAACTGCCCCCAAAACTTTGCAACCTTCATTCACTCTCTGACGTACATCTGCTTCCACTCCACCATTTGCTGCAACAACAGACCCCAAGTACTTAAACTGATCCACCTCCTCAAGTAACTCTCCATTCAACATGACATTCAACCTTGCACCACCTTCCCTTCTCGTACATCTCATAACCTTACTCTTACCCACATTAACTCTCAACTTCCTTCTCTCACACACCCTTCCAAATTCTGTCACTAGTCGGTCAAGCTTCTCTTCTGTGTCTGCTACCAGTACAGTATCATCCGCAAACAGCAACTGATTTACCTCCCATTCATGGTCATTCTCGCCTACCAGTTTTAATCCTCATCCAAGCACTCGAGCATTCACCTCTCTCACCACTCCATCAACATACAAGTTAAACAACCACGGCGACATCACACATCCCTGTCTCAGCCCCACTCTCACCGGAAACCAATCACTCACTTCATTTCCTATTCTAACACATGCTTTACTACCTTTGTATAAACTTTTCACTGCTTGCAACAACCTTCCACCAACTCCATATAACCTCATCACATCCCACATTGCTTCCCTATCAACTCTATCATATGCTTTCTCCAGATCCATAAACGCAACATACACCTCCTTACCTTTTGCTAAATATTTCTCGCATATCTGCCTAACTGTAAAAATCTGATTCATACAACCCCTACCTCTTCTAAAACCACCCTGTACTTCCAAGATTGCATTCTCTGTTTTATCCTTAATCCTATTAATCAGTACTCTACCATACACTTTTCCAACTACACTCAACAAACTAATACCTCTTGAATTACAACACTCATGCACATCTCCCTTACCCAGCAGTACCAGCTGAACTCGGTTGAGTCCCTGATTAGGCTGAAGGAACATAGAGAGTAGAGGTCCCCTTTTTGTTTTGTTTCATTGTTGGTGTCGGCTACCCCCCAAAATTGGGGGAAGTGCCTTGGTATATAGATATAGATAGAATTGGAACAAACAGTGTGAGGGTCGAGAGAAGCCTTTGGAAGACGCCTATTACAGTCCCTAGCATTACACTTTCGAAACTTGGGAACTTGAGAAGGGTCAGCCATTTTGAATTAGTCAAGGGAAAATTCCAAAAAACGATCTAAGTCATCAACAATTAATCCGATTCAAAAAAGAGTTCAAGGATTTATTTGAAGAAAAACACCTGTACTGCAAAAGCTCAAACCAAATTAAAGTACTTTACCAAATATGATGGGAAAAACTCCAGGTTCTACAGCGAGTAAAAGTACGTCTTGTCGACACGTCGACAGAGAAGAAATTGAAGGTTTTGTTTACATCCGAGAGTGGTATCTGGCCGACAGTTGGCGCCGGTGGGCACACCCGCAACCTGTATAGCGATCGCTCGCGAGTTTTTTATGTATGTGTCTGTCGAGCAACAGAGTTGCAGATATTATATATTCACCGGCTAAGTTAAATATTTAAAATTCAGTGTCTCTGAACCTCTATGCCATAGCGTCAGCAGAGTTGCCCGGTTGGGCAGAATGATCCATACCTTAGGCGAAGGTCTTCCTTAGGATCATCGACGGCTTCACCCCCGGCCCCCTCAGTCGATCCTTTCTTGTAAGGAAGGATCTGAGAGGGGATGTCCGTAGTCGACCTCTCAGCCCTGATCAAGTTTGTCGAACAAACTTCGGCCAGCGTAGACCAGCAGAATCGATCAGACTGGTAACGAGGCGACAGGACTCCTTAACCCTGGATCGGAAGGACGGGTACTTTCAGTTTCCATTCCATCCATCTTCCAGGGTGCTCGTCGAATTCAGCCTAGACTGCAAGTATTCCTGCTTATGATGCAGTGTGGCTATCCCGCCGTGGCATAGCAGGTTTGTTTCCCCAGAGAACTCTCCCTGCCTTCCTCTTGGCCGCTCAGGTGCAGGCTTCCGCCGCCTCTGCTGTTTGGAGGGCTGGTCAACTCCGGTAGGCTCGGGTTCGACCTTCTTCAGCGCCGGGACAAGCTTTCGGATGCTTACCATGAGTGTGGGCTCATGGTATTTTGCTTGGAGCCTTCTCTTCCTCTGCCTCAACATCTGGAGTATCTGGCCATGATATTGAGTCAACGACCTTACCACGTTGGAAACCCCGCTTCTCGTCCGTCCAGCGAGGTTAAGCAACGTCGGTACTTGGATGGGTGACCACCTGGGGACGCCAGATTCTGTTACCACATCCTCCGAGCCTTCCTTTCGGTTGACTGTGGCAAGACTGAGGAGAGTCGCAGTACCTGTTCTCAGTCAAGCAGAGCTTTCAGCCCTACCTTGGAACGTTTCCTAGTTCTCCTTTCCTCATTGACCCGTCTATAGTCCGAACGGTCGCCTCAGGATAAGTTCCATGTGGGGCGGTCCAAGTTCCGGTGGTTTCAGGCAACGTTTAACCGGACTTCCTGGCCCCTATGGGACCAGCGGAACTATTAGACCTGCAATGGGTGTTGACCTATGGAACCTCTTGAAGGTAGTGGATATTCTCGTCCTTTCCCCACATTCTTGATGCTGTTCTCGGACTCGTCAAAGGAAAGGGGGGGGGGGGGCGCATGTTCTGGTCCAGGCCTATGGTCAAGACCTGAAGGATACCTCTCCATCATTCAGGCAGGCTTAGGGGCCTTAGTCTGTCCCCTCTTCAGATCCTACAGCTCCTGCCGAGTCGGCCCGTTGCGCGTCGACTTCATTCTAACCAGCAGGGGACGCATTTTCACACCTTCACATCGTGCAGTAGAGATACCGGGATGATTGAGATTCTCTCAATACCACCATCGGCTCTCTCATTCCAGGCAGGGGAATGTTTCTCTCAGACTATCCGAGCAGAGCCTCGTAGAGAGAGTGTACCTACGGGTCTTTGACCTTGGGTAACCAGCAAGTGCTGGTCTGGGGGACCTGATCGCGACAGCTTGGAACCTCAAGCTTCCGCTATTCTTCCCCCCAGTCTCAGACCCCGAGACTCTGGCAAGATGCATTCCGGTGATGGTGGGACAACTTCGACGCCTGCGTCTTCCCTCCTTTTTGTCTGTGGACAATGGGTCTCAACAAGACCAGGTTGTCTGTCAACCTTTCAATGGGAGAGCTCCACTGGGACTATGCGCAGAACGGTTTCTGGACCCTCTGCTTCCCCTGACGGAACTCCCGGGAGAGCTTCTCCCATGGCGCAGACTACTCAAGCAACCACACTGCGTCATCTCTCCCGAACCGGGGCGTCGCTTCGGCTTCATGCCTGTAGACACTACGCTTCCTCCTCATGAAGAGACAACCCGCTACAGTCGCGGTACGGA
Source organism: Palaemon carinicauda (assembly GCF_036898095.1). NCBI lineage: Eukaryota > Metazoa > Arthropoda > Malacostraca > Decapoda > Palaemonidae > Palaemon > Palaemon carinicauda. Next base: position 159,898,296 of record NC_090734.1, read on the forward strand.
GGTTGCGTCATCTGCGATAGTCATCCACAGGGGTCTCCCAGGTAAAGTGAAGAGTCTTCGGTGGTTGGTGCCGTGGGAGATATACCTCTTCCCTTGAGGCCTCTTCTCCAGCAATAACGGTCTTATTGCCTTTCGGCGGGAGGAAACTCCTTTCCGCTCTCGGCAATGAAGCCTGTCGCTCAGCCTTTCCCTGACCTTCAGGCTTAAAGGAATAACTTTTTCCTGCCCGCTGGATCTATCCTCGCACATGCGAAGCTACGATCGTCCCTGCCCTAGTCGGAGGAAGACCTCCAACTTGGAGCATGGCTCGGACTTTTAGTCCTTTAAGAGATCTTCTCAAGACCCTTTACGACAGGCCTCGGATTGTATTCCGCCTTGGGTCTTCTGCTCACTCTGGCCACGGCCAGTGTGTAAGCAATCTTCTTGGTATCTTACTACTCTCCCCTTTCTAAGGAAGAGGGGAAGGCAACATTCAGGCTCGCTCCTGAGTTGTTGGCTAGACTCAGAATCTGAGGGTCCCGGCCCTTCGGTCCGATTCATTCAAGATTTCGAGTCTCCATTCTGTATCTGATGTCCCAAGACCTTCTCTTTCTTGCCAGTAAAGGAATTGAGAGGTTAGCGCTGGGAACAGCTGCAGTTTGTCCTCAGTTGCAGCCGATTTGGGAGCACAAGGAGGACAGCCGATTTGGGAGCACAAGGAGGACATGGGGGGAGAGTCACCAGTATACCTCTTCAGCCCGGACTCAAGGACATTCATCTCGACCTGTCTCCAGACCCTCCCCCGTCACGTCGCCTTACAGCACGATGTTGGATACATCGCAACGTCCCTCGCCTTCGAGTAATACTACTGTGACGCAGGTGCTACAAGCTGGAGTCTGGAAGCGTCTAATGACCTTCGCAGCCCGCTTCCTGCAGGGCGTGACCTACAGGAGTCTCGATACGTTTTCTATCGCTCTGTGGTGGCTACACAACAGCTGGTCTAACCTCAGGCTCCTTTTTTGGACAGGTAGCAGAAGGTTGAGGGCATTGTTATCAGGTTTTAGTCTGCATGAACGAAAGAAGTATGTCTGGCCCTTACTTCTTTCTTCATCATCCCCTCTACGGGGAAGCAGCATCCTGGTCTCTGCATAGCTGACCTCGAACCTCTGCAGGTAAACCATGCTTCCTTGTGTTTCGAGTATTGAGTCAATACTGTCGCGTCCCCCATACCCTGACGAGGTGGTATTGGGAACGTCCAAACCAGAGTTCCTTCTGGAACTCCAGGTCAACTGCCTAGGACGGGTCACACTTCTTCCTTCACACACAAGCTTACGTAGGCCACATGGTTCCTTGCGGAGCAAGGAACTTGTGAGGTGCAGGGACTCCTTTTCTCGAGTGCGACTCACTCGGATTCTGAGTCCCCGGGTAAAGCCAAAGCCAGTATGGCTGGGGACTTTCCACCCTTCCTAAGGGGTAAGTCACCCTTTGTAAATAGCGTGGTTTGTATTTCGGTTACGGAACAAATGACAAATTCGAAGATAATTTGTATTTTTCCTAACCATACAAACCTTAGCTATTTACACATATTTGCCCGCCAGCCCTGTCCCCCAAGACAAGTCCTACCTCTAAGTGAAAGTGAGTATTCACCTGTGTGTGAGGGGGAGGAGGGGTAGCTAGCTACCACTCCCCTACCCCCCGCTAACTAGCGCGGGGGTAATACACCTCGTTAAATTCTAATGGCTCGCCACTTCAGCTACGCTAAAAGGTAACCCCTTTGTAAATAGCTAAGGTTTGTATGGTTAGGAAAAATACAAATTATCTTCGAATTTGTCATATTCGGACTTTTAAAACCTTCCCTTGTACGTAGTACTGTTAACAAACTACCCTTTAATGTACAGAACACTTAATGCATGTACTACAGTACCCTAAACTAAAACAGGCACAAATATTAAAGGCGATTTTATATCATGCGTTTCCTAAACACCTAAAAAGCACGATAAAAAATGGCAACCAATGTTTTGTTTACGTTCATCTCTGATCATAATGAAGAAACAAACTCATTTAGTGTACACATATATGTATAGGTTAGTTTTTGCATCGATTATATTGATTATACAGTATGTTGATTTTTTTATTACCAATGTTTTATTTTATTTTTCTTAGGACTTCCAAATGAAATGTTTTTCTTTATGACGCCGCCTGAAACGACGGCGTCATAAAGTACTGTACGCTCAGTAAACAACCATGCTCAGAACAAAGAAGGCATTTAACTCGCATGATGAAAGTGATAAATAATGATATTTACAGTAAAAGCATTTACAAAATATGTTATTAGTACAAATATAATTTACCGTATCTATATAAAATCATACAGTTCATACTGTACGTAGCAAAGCAGGAAAACAATTTACGAGAGAGAGAGAGAGAGAGAGAGAGAGAGAGAGAGAGAGAGAGAGAGAGAGAGAGAGAGAGAGAGAGAGAGAGAGAGAGAGAGAGAGAGATTGTTTTACGTACGTACAAATGTAAATTTTAAACAAAAAAGATATGATAGGTTACAACATGTAGACTTTTAAAACCTTCCCTTTAACTTAATGCATACAGTACTAAACTATAAAACAGGCACAAATATTAGAATGTGAGAATATTAAAGTAAAAAATAAAGATTGTTACTGTACTCAACACGAAAGAAGTTCAAGAAAAACTTGAATGATGATGGCGATGAATTTGCTGCACAGTAGAAATGATGATGATGAAGCTGATGATGTGTTCTACTGTGCAGCCAGGTAGTATTTTACGTCTCTTCAGACGGAGGTGTCTTTTCCTGGGACACCTCTTCAACTTCTTCAATTTCTTCCGAAGGCGTAGTAGCAGGAGGAACTGGCTCTTTTTTGCGAGGCTGGAAGAACATTGTGATCGGAAGTTGTTGCCGCTGGTTCTTTTTTCGATCTAAGAGCATCTTGTAGGGAGTCATGTCATCAACCTTGTTGCAGAATTGCATAGACCGAACCATATCCTCGTCCCACTCTTGCAACATTTCTTTCACCTCCTTTATATGGTTGCAGACCTTGGCAAGCCGTTCTAGTGTTAAGCCCGTTTCTTCGACATTTTCTTGGGTCTCTTCCTGGGTTTCACTCTCTTCTTCGCTTGCAGATTTCGTCAGGTCTTCGAGGTCTGCGTCAGTTAGGGGCTGGGAATGGCAGTCCAACAACTCGTCGACGTCATCAGTCGTCATGTCGCCAAACCCGTCACCTCCAATTATGGCAGCCAACTGCACAGATTTGCGTACTGCAGAGTGTTGGATTTCAGCAGGTGTAAATCCCTCGTCGTCGTAAACTATCTGGGGCCACAACTTCTTCCAGCTCGCATTCACAGTTGTAGGTTTCATCTCTTGAAGTGCCTTCTGAATATTCTTCAGGCACGTGGCTATTGTGTACTTCCGCCAGTACGCCTTCAAGTTAAAATCTTCATCCTCATCATCTTGGGCAGCATCCACACACGCAACGAGGTCCGCCAAGGTATTCTTCGTGTAGAGGGCCTTGAACGCCCTGATAACCCCCTGGTCCATCGGTTGAATTAATGACGTGGTGTTGGGTGGCAGGAACTCAACCTGAACGCCCTCACGCAACAGGTCAGTTGCGTGTCCACCAGCGTTATCCATAAGGAGAAGGATCTTGAATGGCAAACCATTCTCTACGAGATATTCATTGACTTGCGGGATGAAACACTGGTGGAACCAGTTGGAGGTCAGCATCTTCGTAATCCATGCTTTTGGATTATGCATCCAGTACACGGGAAGGAGATTCTTATTCTTACTTTTCAAAGCGCGAGGATTTTTCGACTTATAGATAAGCCCCGCCTTTAGCAAAAATCCAGCAGCATTGCCACACATCACGAGGGTAACGCGATCCTTGAATGCTTTAAAGCCAGAGGCTTTGGCTTCCTCTTTGAACAGGAAAGTTCGCGACGGCATTCTCTTCCAAAACAAGCCGGTCTCATCCATATTAAAGACTTGTTCCGGCTTGTATCCACCTTCGGCGATAATATTCTTGAACGTCTGGTTCACGTAAGTTTCAGCAGCGGCAGTGTCAGCCGAAGCAGCCTCGCCATGCAGGGAAACGCTTTTCAGGGCGAAGCATTTCTGAAACTTCGCGAACCATCCTTTGCTGGCGGAAAAACGTTGTTTCTGAGTCTGGGAATCAGTGGATGTCCCTGGTTGAGGATCATCTGCATCATCATCTTCTTCAGCATGGTTGCCATCGTCGTCTCTAGGTTCCTTTGCAGCAAAATTCTGATACAAGCTCAAAGCCTTTGTTCGGATGGTGTTTGTATCCAAGGCTATGTTCTTCTTCCGGCAGTCGGCAATCCACACAGCTAAAGCACCATCCATGCGTACGATCGTTTTATTACGCGTTGTAACGACTCGCTTCGCTGATCTGCTAAAGGTGATTGCAGCCGTCTTTCTAATGTTCGCCTCGTCCTTCTTGATATAGCGAACAGTAGATTCGTTGATCTCAAAATGGCGCGCCGAGGCCGCATAGCTTCTACCGTCTTTTAACATATCGAGAAGCGTAACCTTCTCAGCAATCGTCATCATCCTTCGGTGGCGTTTAGGCTCACTACCAGCCTTAGTAGAAGCAGAACGCTTGGGAGGCATTGTACAGTAGGATTTGACAAAAAGTTCAACTTAAAAAGGTCGCACCAGCACAGATTAAACTTCACAAACTTAAGAACGTCTACTCAGCGATACGCGATAACAGAAAGTGGACGACCCGGGCCCGCGAGAACCTAGATGCTGGAAGCTGGAGATGAGGGCAAAACACCAATCACAGGCTAGATAACAAAACTTGAGTTCTGATTCGTCATCTATCAGCGCTTGAACCAATCACAACCCGTCTTACAGTATATGATGCGTAGGTTACCAACTCAAAGTACAAGATACCCCGCGCATACCGTACGTACAGTATTAATAATAATAATAATAAATAATGATAATAATACAGTACAGTACTGTAATAATAATAATAATAATAACAATCATAATTTTATTAACAACAACAACAATAATAATAATGATAATAACAATAATAATAATACTGTAGCTTTACGTATGCTATTTTATTCTTTTGTAGGATGTGTGTCTCTCTCTCTCTCTCTCTATCTCTCTCTCTCTCTCTCTCTCTCTCTCTCTCTCTCGTACGCTTATTCGAAATGTGATTTTTGCAACAAAGAATATTATTGGATGCAGTACTACGTACGTATACATACAAAAGAATCATGGAAAAGATGCACATCCATTACATTTGTAGTATAGTAGCCATCAGCAGCCTTACACCATTCTAATATGGTATGACTGCATCTGATTTGCGTTTCATGTTCGATTTAATTTTACTACGTACTGTATACAGTACTGAATTATCGTATGATAATAATACAGTAATAATAATAATAATAATAATAATGATAATAATAATAACAATAATAATTTTATTAACAACAACAACAATAATAATAATAATAATACACGTAATAGCTTTACGTATGCTATTTTATTCTTTTGTAGGATGTGTCTCTCTCTCTCTCTCTCTCTCTCTCTCTCTCTCTCTCTCTCTCTCTCTCTCTCTCTCTCTCTCTCTCGTACGCTTATTCGAAATGTGATTTTTGCAACAAATAATAATATTGGATGCAGTACTACGTACGTATACATACAAAAGAATCATGGAAAAGATGCACATCCATTACATTTGTAGTATAGTAGCCATCAGCAGCCTTACACCATTCTAATATGGTATGACTGCATCTAATTTGCGTTTCATGTTCGATTTAATTTTACTACGTACTGTATACAGTACTGTATTATCGTATGATCACATTCTCTTTTCGTGTTTTATTTCTTTCTGTGCTGAATTATATATCATATGTAATGCAATGAACAATCAGTAAGAGCAGATATTACTAATTACAGTATTAATGGAATTACAGGTAACGAAATATCGTATTTGGGGGTCTTCAGATTTCGCGGTATTTTCGAAATTTCCGGAAAATCCGCGATATGTATATATATATGGGTTATGGAAAAAACCCGCGAAGTGGTGAATCCGCGATGGTCGAACCGCGAAGTAGCGAGGGTTCACTGTATCTTTAAAGTTTTGCGTAGGAATATCTTTTAAAGTTTTGCGTAGGAATATCTTTAAAGTTTTGTGTAGGAATATCTTCGGGCGTTTTAATTATGAATAGTTATTGCCTTATTCATTTACTAATGCATGGATGTTATATTTTTGTTTGATGCTGTGTAGAAATTGGTTTGTAAAGACCAATAATTTTTCTTTATTAAAACATTCCTGATTACAAAATACCAAGATGGATAATAAATTCTGTTGTATAGGTAGATTCTTCAAGTGATTACTGGCTAAATTGCTGGTTTACTATTATTATTATTATTATTATTATTATTATTATTACTAGGTAAGCTACAACCCTAGTTGGAAAAGCAAGATGCTATAACCCCAAGGGCTCCAACAATGAAAAATAGTCCAGTGAGGAAACGAAATAGGGAAATAAACAATATAAGAAGTGATGAAAGATTAAAATAAGACATTTTAAAAACATTAACAACAATCAGAATAAGAAAAGGGGGAGTGCACGGGTGACATATAAGGCAGTTTGATAATTTTTTTTTATATATTTAGGAATGTTTTTTTCTTTTACTGTATATATTTAGGAATGTTTTCCTTTTATATATTAAGGAATGTAATTAGACTGATGAATTTCTTAGCATTAAACACCCAATCTCTTTCCAATACTGTAGTGTTCATTTCCCAATTGTAGCAAGTGTGTGTATGTGGGTGATTTTAACAAGACAATGATCTTGTACTGGTAGAAACATTTTAATAATTTGTAGCCTTGTGTGTGGTTTCTAATCTCACTTGATATTTTTAATTTAAGAAACACTAACAGTAGTTTATTTTTTCCAGGTCCATGATGGGAAAAATCTTAAAGGACGAAGTAATGATGCGATTGCTTCTGCTTCTCTCTATATTGCCTGTCGACAAGAGGGAGTCCCACGTACATTCAAGGTGTTCAAAGGGTTTAATTGTACAATGTTGTGATTGTATCTTTAGATTTGCACTGGTTTTTCGTTTATGACAATTTTTATCACCATACAATATACATATGTATAGATTAAGTATTTGGAGGATGCATTGAACATTTTGAAATTTCCTCTTCTAGCCTTTGAGAATTTTCCTTTATCGTCAATTCCCCCCCTAATGTTTCAGGAAATTTGTGCTGTGAGTAAAATTAGCAAGAAAGAAATTGGTCGCTGCTTCAAGCTGATTTTGAAGGCTTTGGAAACCCAGGTTGACCTTATCACCACTGGAGATTTCATGTCAAGATTTTGCTCCAACTTGGGTCTGCCGGCTTCAGTCCAAAAGGGTGCGACTCACATAGCAAGAAAAGCCGTTGACTTGGACATCGTTCCTGGAAGATCACCGATCTCTGTAGCTGCAGCAGCCATTTATATGGCATCTCAGGTAGAGATCTTCTTATTTATTTAACTTTTTTTTTTTTTTTTTTTTTTTTTTTTTTTTTTTTTTGAAGGGTGGTAAGCTTCACTGTTAGAGTGTGCTATACTGAGGGGAGTGAGTTTACAGTGCAAATGTAGTAACAAATATTGCCACATATACAATGACCCTTAAATCCTAAAGTTCACCCCCAGAGAATTGGAGTTAGTCTCATACAATCTTTCTGAAAATCACACCTTGAATTCCAAGTGATGCTTATTGGTAGGCAAGGCCAGGCCTTACTATGATAACTGAGAATAAAGGTAACCAAAGAATATTTACTGTACATATTGGCATATGTTCATGATAACCTATTTGAAGAAAAATTTTGATAACAATGAAATCAACTTTCATCCGTGCGGGTCCAGCTAAGGAATTGAAAACATCGAGTTATGGTTGCATTCTCAGCAACCTTTATAGATCTCTAACCTATCAATAATGTTCATGGTATTGTTAATGTGGGTAGTAAAATTATCATAAATTGTACTGTATCAAGGAAGACTTTCGATCAAAGGGATTAACCGGTGATGAGGTGTGGGACAGAGGTAGATGGGGAAAGCTGACCAGAAACATCGACCCCACATAGAAGTGGGAAAAGATGTAGACAAAGAAGAAGAAGATACTGTCATTAGCGATAGTTTATTATTGTTGACTGGACACAAACAGAATGGTTTTCCTGTTTTGTAAGAATTTCTAAGGGTACAGTAACTACAGGTTTCTATGCGTTAGGGAAAAATACAAATTGTCTCCGAATTTGTCATATTTGTAATAACATCATTACTAAAAGCTATACATATCATTAGCTATCACTTGGATGAGTGTGTGTGTTCATTATGATCGGCAATAGAGTAAACAAAACAATGGTTTCCCTTTAGGTGGCGTGCTTAGGAAAAAAATTATATAGAATCGCCTTTATTTCCTTAAAAAAATATAATCAGTACAAAACCAATATTTTGTGAGTTTTGTTAGTGCAAAATCTAACCTATACACAAATGGTTTTGTAATTTAGCAATCATCTTGTATAAAAGATGACTTAAATTCATTCAAATTTGCCCTAATTTTCGTCTTCATCTCATCTAACGGTCGTCTTGTATGGCGAAGTATACGGTAGTTTTCAAAATCAGATCGCAGCATTTTTAGACACGGCTTTGGAGAAAACCTTCCCCCTGTAAAATTGTTATTGCTCATCAAAAGAGCAATAATTGATTTGCTATTTCAATTCTTGGGAAATTGGGTAGTAAAAAAATCATGTCATTCAGCTGTTAATTCTTAATTTTTTTAAATTAAATTTGTTTTTCTGATTTTCATTACTAGGTTTAATCGATTAAAACTGAGTTATTATACTCAAAACTAGTGGGGAATGTTTTAGTAGCTGAAGCATCATAAATCTTCTGAGTACACTGAAAGTCAGTTTGTGATGTTATCTGCCTTTATTGAATGTACGATAAACTTGTTTTGAGATCATATCCTCATTATGGTAACACCTGGGCTTCTCTCAGCTGTGGAATATTGTAATTTTATGATCATGGTAACATCTGTGGTATATTTTTCTTTTTATGCTAGATTAGTCTTTGGAGAAAAATGAGTCAGTAAATTATGATTCATTATTCTGTATCTATGTGAATGATATATTCCTCTGTTCTTTTACTATCACGAATAGCAAGGTTTTGCCTTTCACCTCAATTTCATGTACTGTATAGTAGAAGAAACGGGGTGTATGTGACCAAAGTATCGTTTCCTCTTATTATTATTACTTGCTAAGCTACAACTCGAGTTGGAAAAGCAGGATGCTATAAGCACAGGGGGCTCCAACAGGGAAAATAGCTGAGTTAGGAAAGGGAACGAGGAAAAATAGAATATTTTTAAGAAGAGCAACAATATTAAAATAAATATCACTTTATAAACTAGATTTGTTGACCAGGCTGACATGAGTTTTTATTGTTTATATATGACATATCTGTTTTTGACATTGTTAATAGTTTATATAGGACATATCTGTTTGACGCTGTTACTGTTTTTAGAATGATATATTGTTAATTTATTCTCATCATTTATTTATTTCCTTATTTCCTTTCCTCACTGGGCTATTTTTCCCTGTTGGAGCCCTTGGGCTTATAGCATTTTGCTTTTCCAACTAGGGTTGTAGCTTGGCTAGTAATAATAATAATAATGTGTATAATTCTTATTATATATGAGTGTTTCAGCTTCAGATAGATTGAAATGTTTGTTTTGACCACATACATGGAAGTATCCATAACTTTTGAAAAACATGCCTACACTAGATGCAAGTTAGCATTCTCTTTTTATAGAATCTTAAACTTGAAATTTTAATCATTGCTCCTCTTCCTGTAGAGGGAGGTTAGTTCTGTTAATACACCTCACAGGGTGTACTGTATGCACGACTTGTCTTTTTTGCAGCATCTTGTTGGCCCCTGGCAATACTGACTTTTAATTTTTTACACCTCCGTTCTTGCTTCCTCTCGACCATTTTGCTGTTAAACCTGTTCTGATTCTAACTCTTTAGAGCAACTGCAGAGTTTTACCCCCCAGTTGTACTTGCATGACGAATGACCTCCCAACCCCAGCATTTCTTGTTATTATTTGCTAAGCTTCAACTCTAATTGGAAAAGCAGGATGCTATAAGCCCAGCGGCTCCAACAAGGAAAATAGCCCAGTGAGGAAGGGAAACAAGGAAAAATACAATATTTTAAGAGTAACAACATTAAAATATCTCCTATGTAAACTATTAAAACTTTAACAAAACAAGAGGAGGAGAAATAAGATAGAATAGTGAGCCCGAGTGTACCCTCAAGCAAGAGAACTCTAACTCAAGACAGTAGAAGACCATGGTACAGAGGCTGTGGCAATACCCAGGAATAGTGAAGAATGGTTTGATTTTGGAGTGTCCTTCTAGAAGAACTGCCTACCTTAGCTAAAGAGTCTTTTCTAGCCTTATATAGAGGAAAGTGGCCACTGAACAATGGATAGTGCAGTAACCACTCGGGTGAAGAAGAATTGTTTGGTAATCTCAGTGTTCATATATTTGGTCATATATTTCAAATTCATAAGTCTTGTTTTTCCTTACATTTCAGGCCTCAGAAGACAAGAAAACTCAGAAGGAAATTGGTGACATAGCAGGTGTTGCTGATGTAACCATCAGACAATCCTACAAACTGATGTACCCAAAAGCTAAAGATCTTTTCCCAGAGGATTTCAAGTTTTTCACGCCGGTCGAACAGCTTCCACAGCTATAAAACTTTTTCCTGTGTTGAGTCTTTCTTGGTTTTTTCATCATCGTATGAAAAAATTATGTTAAGGTAGGAAATAGCAATGTGCCACTGCACACCATGGACCTCATTCTTGCCAGGACAAACCATTTGGTTTGAAATTTAAACTTTTTTGTACTATTCTTACTGCAGTATGAGGAAATAATGTTTTTTTTTTTGGTTACTGTCTTTCTTGGAATAATGCAATGAACAAGTGTAAGGAAGGGTTGTAGGGATGCAGGATGAGTTGAATAAAGTAGTGATGGGGACATTTTAAGCTTCAACACACCAGAATTGGAGAAATTTAGATGCACGCTGTTTATGTTTTCCAAGGAAAGAAAGAGAGCTACTGTAGAGCCTCTTTATTTACATTTTTACATTGAAGAATTTGTTGGTATAATGTTTCTTGAAGGAGAAATAATTATGATTTTACTTAACAGGGAGCTGAGAATGTAGGTGCTGTGGAGAGCCAGATATGAGTTGCCTCTTTTAAGCAGATGTATAATGTTAATACTGTGTTTAAATCAGAATTTTTTTTCTGAGTTTTTAGTGTAACATTTCACTTAACATGATGTGAAATTATGAAATAGTTGAGGTAAATTTCATACATCAATGATATTATGCTCTTATGATACTTTGATTCACAGGAAGTTACTATCTATAAGTATCGTAAGCATTTTATAGGTTATTGTTATTTCAAAGAACAGAAATTTTTTTTGTGGCTATGTTCAAGTTTTTTATGTAATAGTAGTATAGTGTTTCTTATGAGTGCCGTTGGTCCAGTATTTTATTTTTTCATTTCTGTTGTCAATTTAGTTTTTTTTTCAGCAGATTGGATTGAAATGCAACAGCTCAGCGATTTGTTGTCGTCATCAAAATTAGCTATAGATAGCTTTATTATCACAAGTGTTCATATTTAGACTAGCAAAGAAGCTTAAGTATGTTTCCCTCTTGAAATATAACCTATGTTATTTTTATTAGTAGAAAACAGGTGATGCTCAAGGCATCTCAGTCATTGTTGTGCTTGTGTTTGCCGGTAGCTGGCTAGCTGTTGTCTTCATCAGATTTGGCATTTAAGAGGTCACTTTGATAGCCTTAAACTTGTTAGTGGTTAACGTACGCTGTAAAAAAATTAACGCGTGTGTACTATTCATTGAAATTGATATATAACATCATTGAAAATGTACCGTGGGTGAAATTACCATCGTGTAGACGTTGCGTAGAGAGGCAATTTTGCTCGTTTACATCTCATTGCCATTGTTTACAAAGATTTAATTTTTTTTTTCCTCTTATCTACAACTTACTTTCAAGTAGATATCATTTCTAGACTCGTTGTGCTTCATGAAAGCTACCCGTAAACACCGTTCTGCTTTTAGTTTGTTTATCCTCATTTTGTAGAAGAGCTCTGGAGGCCTTGATGAAACAATTTCTCTTCAACAGTTTCTTTTGTAGCGGTTTAGATCAGGGGTTCATTGTATAGTGGTACACACAGATGTCACAATTAGAGCATTGCTTGTTTATGGTGTCGCTGGAAGATAGTGAATCAGCAGGAAGTTTATATATCTTTCTTAATGTGCATCTTTAAAAGTACAAGATGGTGAACTGCAAAATATCTAGATGGAGATAGCCGTTGTTTTCAGTTGATCATTTTGAGATTTTCAAGAATATTTTTTTCATTGACATTGAATATATATATGTATTCTATATATTTTTAACAATATACAGATCCCACCTCTTCACTTTATTAACTTGAAGTTTTTGAAAAGAAGGGAAAAAATCGACTGGCGTCTGACTTTTTTTTTTTCTTTTCAAGTTGAAAATTCAAGTTACAATCACATCCTTTGTCTGTGTATTCTCCTTCCAGGTGCAAAAATATTTTATACAAGTACAATTTGTAACCTTTGACCTTTTGGAGATTGTGTAAAGGAGCTATAAAACTGAGAAAGGGTAAGGATTACTGGTCAAGTTTGGGTCTGTTATATTACTGTTCTTCATGCAGTTGTGTTATTGGGTATATTTGCATTTGACCCCACAGTAGGCACTTACTCAGGTCCTTTAGACAATACTCTCTCGACCTATTTTTTGTCACGTAGAAGATAAGAGCCGTGAAAAAAAAATACCGCAGCCTAATCTGTTAGTGTACTTCTCTCTGGTAGGGATTTTAGTGCGATAGATTCACAGGTATGGAAAGCATATTCCTTTGAACTCAGATTGTTGTGCTGAACAAGAGATTTTATGCGAATTAGCATCCTTCAATTTGTAGTAACCCTCTGTGACCAGTCAGCCCCTAAAAATATAAAAAAATGGGATGTTTAGGGTTCTGTTGTTAATCCATGTCACTTGAGTGTTTTTCTTTTTTGTTTGATTTTTAATCTGAGGTGGAAGGTGGTTTAGATATTTGATAAGGCTGTTTCATGGTCTTACAGTGAACAAACACTTTTAATCTATTTTTGGCTTGCTTTGGAATACCGTACAGTATGTCACCGTCGTCATCATCAGCATTTTGATATAAGATTTTCCCTGAATGTGGTCCTACGTTAAAAGTTCAACTCGGTGCAGTAAGTAAAACCAATTCCATATCAAGAACAGATTCAGTATATTTGCTTGAATAAATTTCAGTCTTCATCTATAATTTATAGCGTTGTTATTTATGAAGTTTTATTTTTATTTACCTGAATTTCAGTTCTTTTTGGTTAGTTTCATTATTTTAAATTGTCATGACTACTGCTTAATTTCTGAAGTCGCACAGGGTTAGCATAAAAATCGGTTTTTGAAATGAAAGGTGAAAAATTTGTCATAACTTAGAAATTATGGAAATATTTATTTGCACTGGAGAGAGTACAAACGAAAATCTTCGATACTTGCCATAGTATATCATGTAAGGAGTGCTTTTAAAGTAGTACCTGTTTTAAAGTTTCAAGTTTTAGATCTCGGCATCACTTTCCTGCCACCAAGTCAGACTTAACGATATTGATGTAGTTTGTGAATGTTGATATTTTTCAGATGATAACATTTCTCAAACTTCTAACGTTATGCGAGAAGAGTCTGTTGTTCGTTATTTCTTTAATCGATCAACTGGCGATTGGATAAGAATTTATATATTGTAGATTCTGCAAGATTTAAATTACACAATTCAAATTTTATAGAATTAGAAATACATTCATTCCTTTTAAATTAACCAAAGTGTTTATTAAAGAAATCATCTCATATGGTCCCTGCCACAAAATTAATTCTTGACACATTCTTTTGATAAAAATTCTGCTTACCAGATTAATTCTTGACACATTCTTTTGATAAAAATTGTGCTTACCAGATTAATTCTTGACACATTCTTTTGATAAAAATTGTGCTTACCTTTATGGCGATACCAGAATCAAACACTTGTCGACAAAATCAAAGGTTTCATTGTTCATACGCCATCGGCTTGTTTTATAGAAGATATTTAAATCAATTCCTTCCATCTCATAACTTTAAGTATTCATTAAGGATGAAAACTTTCAGTGAGAGTATTTGGTACAAATTAGTCTTTTGATCTTTCAAATTGTTTTTATTATCTTTATTGAAACTATAATTTGTTTAATTATTGTTTTACTTTAAATCACAAAAAATCAAAGGGGCTTGAGATTTTTTTTTTTTTTCATATAAAAGATTGCTTCACTGCTGTAGTCCTTTGTTTAATAGAAATTTCAGATCTGCTTGAAAAATAGCAGTTGGGAATAATCTTGTTTATCATACTTATTATTTAACAAGGGAATAAGAATAAGCATCTTGAAGGTTATTCTATATAGGTACCCAGCAGGGTATGTTTTTGCTATCCACATGATGGGCTCAAATTACGTCTGGTTAATCTGCCAAATATCATGTCTCAAAATGTCTTTTAAGATGAATTCAGTGATATAATAAAAGTCTTTGAAACTGAATTGCATCAACAAATGATATTTTACAGAGGTTTCTTTGAAAGGTATTGGAAAATACAAAAAAAAAGGTAAATATAAAGTTTGGTATATACCAAAATCTGTTTTTTCCAATTTCATAGTTGTCATTTTCTTGTTGCTTTCATGATCTCTGTTTTTATTTATACATTTTTTTTTATATTGGTTGTGTAACATTTTTGGAGTCATGATGGAAAATTTACTACAAATCTCGATTCCAGTTAATATTTAGTCCTTTTGATTTCAGTCTCGTGTCACCAGCCTGTAAGAGTTGAGAATTTCAACTGGTGAGGAGAAATGTATCAATGAGCGAAAAATTTAAAGATACATATTAATTCACATATGTATACTGCATTCACATTGTCTTTTGCATAATTAAGGTTATGCATCTATAATCAATTCTCTTTAGTGAGGCAGAATTGTACCGACACAGGGGTGCCCTTTTAGCTCGGAAAAGTTTCATAATTGCTGATTGGTCAGACAAAAATACTTCCTTCCAATCAGATGTTAGGAAACTTTTCCAAGCTAAAAGACCACCCATGTGAGTCGGTGCAAATTTACCTCACTAAAAGGACTTGACTATAGTTGATGTACCACAGTATACAGAGTTGACCCTTCAGATTAAAAAACATTTTAGGTTTCTTTTGTCACTATTTCATGGCACAACTTTTTTATAGTAAACTGAAATCACAGCAAACTTAGAATCCCCCAGAATCCTTTTCTCTTTCACTCCATTCCAACTTTTGTAGTATTACAATGCAATCCATGGCAGTTTTGTAGTCCAGAGACTCATTTGTCGGTATCAATAATCATGTTAAAGTATCATTTATTTCAAAGTACAATAGGATGGTATTCAAATAGGTATAGTAAAAAAAGAGACATTGAAGGCTTGTACTGTGGTTATCTCACATAACAATTGAATAATTGAAAAATATCAAGCATGATTATTGATTGATGCTGAAAATATTTTGTTTTTTATCGTTGTAACATAGCTACCGTTTATGTCTTTTTAGTGCTTTATAGCTTTGAAAAAGGCTCTATTTTTGTAATGGATTACAATCAAATGATACTATAATCTGATCTCATAAAATTTTAGGACTGGCTCACAAAGGGTTATATTCATTAGTATGAGTACTAAGAAAATTTCTTAAACTGTAGAACTACTCATGCAATAGTATTTATTTTGCATTTGTATTGAAAATAGATAAAGATAATACAAAGGCTTTTTATTTCCCATGTGAAGCGTATGCTCAATTGTATTGTAAGGTTTATGTTTGGTTTGTACAGTAATATCGCTGCTTGCAAGATGGGAAAATGATGAAATAAGAAGAATGATAGGCTAATGCCAGGCTGACACTTGCACGACTTTTTGCCACAAATTTGTCGTGACATTTTGTGGCACGAACTGGAAAAAAAAAAAAAAAAAAAAAAAAAAAAGAAATTACCTCAGAATCACAGCTCACCTGTCCACATTGACATGAACTGGCACGAAAAGTTCACGATGAGGTTCATGCATAGTTTTAGCATAGTTTGCGCACTTCCCGCATTGACCTGACGAGTTCACGAACAGTTCGTGCATAGTTCACGCCGCGTTCACGAAATTTTGTCATGACCAAAATTTTGATCATTTCAAAGTTCTCGTCACGACATGCCACGATGTCACGACAGGTTCACGACGAGTTCACGCCAGTTCACGACTCGAGTCGTGACAATGCATGCCACAAATTCGTGCAAGTGTCAGAGTACCTAAAGTGAAGATTACAGAGGTGAAAAGAATGTCACGGCTGGGATGGTGTGGACGTGTAGAAGATGAATGGTAGGAAGGGAGTGTGGTGGCCTTGGAAGGAACTTGTACGGGGAGAAAACGAGGAGGGAGGCAGAGAATTATATGGCAAAATAAGGTGGAGGATGATATGGAGAGAAGAAGACACAGGAGAGGACGCATCATGCAACCAACTCCTTAATGTAGGGATAACAGTGGGAAAGAAAATTCTACAGTGACAGGTTTTACACAGTGGTTGTCCCTGGCATGACAGAATTTCTATCAGTCTCATTACTTTTGGCCAGAGAGCAATGACGAAATGTACCAACCTACTTGAGTCGACGTTTCCCAGCAATATTACAAAAAGGAATAAAGATAAAAAGAAATTGAAAATTGCATTAGAAATTTAAATTGACTTTCTACATAGCAATTATGGTCGCATGAACGGATGACGCTTAATGCATAATCTGATCCTCGTGTGGTTAATGGGGCTCGGACAATTCAGAATGTGACGTAAGCAATTTGAACACAGGATGAATCCGTAGGTTGCTAAGACCCCCAGTTCACTGGTCCTTAGCTGCATATACTTTTTAGCCTGCTGTACCTTGATTCCCACTACCTGCCTTGCATCTTGCTGTCCAACCCCTCGACACTTTTACTTCCCAGTACAACTGCTTTGTTTTCACATTTGCTCCTAATGGTCAGCTTGCTCTCCTTTTCCATGGAATATAGATCAAATCTAAAGTTTTAATGTCGATTTTGGCTGCAAATGATTGCTTCCCCCTGTCAGTTGGTAGTGTATCATTTACTCAAGCCTCTATTCAACATCCCTGTGGACCCTCGCTCTAACCACTCTTTAAACCTCTACCATTATTCCAGATGGCTTTCTTCCTTCCATATGTGCAACCTTTCATTCATGGTGCAACAAAAGGGTTTGCCCTCAGTCTCACCAAGGTGCTAAAATGCCTCCTTAGCTTGTAGGGCTCAAATTCATAAGTCCAGAAAAGGGTTTTGATCTGAATGGACTGACAACGAATAATAATTTACTCTGGACGGCTGCAGAAATATTCATCTGTCCACTAGAGTTTATTTCATGATAGCTTAGGTGGTGTCGTAGAAAGTATTGAGAAGTATATTTGGATGAATATGTTCCTTTTTTTCCTTTAAATAATTGCAAGTACATCATTAAGTCTGTTTAAAGAAGTTGAAGAGATGTTCAACAGGAAAGCAGTGGCTGAGAAGGTTGACAGGCAAATGGATTTTAAGATAAAAGACGAATATCAAGAGATGTACAGTACTGTATTAGTAATGAGTTTTGTGTTTGACTATAAGCGTGTTGAAGATTTGTGGAATGTGAAGGATAGACCTAGAAGTATTACACAATCAGTACGGTGCAAGAGTAGACCTAGCACTTCTAGGGGAGAGACACCAAAATCAAATCATTGTTCTCTAATCTTGGATAGTGCCAAAGCCTCTGTACTATGGTCTTCCACTGTCTTGGGTTAGAGTTCTCTTGCTTGAGGGTACACTCAGGCATATATTTCGATCTTATTTCTCTTCCACTTACTTTTTTTTTAAGTATTTATAGTCTATAAATTGAAGATCTATTTTAATATTACTGTTCTTAATATATTTTTTGTTGAACCATTATTTCTCTTTTAGTTTATTTCCTTTCTTCATTGAGCTATTTTCTCTTTTGGATCCCTTTGGCTTATAGCATCCTGCATTTCCAACTAGGGTTGTAGCTTTGCAAGTAATAATAATAATATTAGATGGGTCTACTATAAATTTTAGAATCTTTGTAGAAGTATTTTAGCTTCCCACTTTCATTTCACTGTCCATACAATTTTCTGTATCATATTGCAACCAGGATGACCAGACATCCCATGTTTGAAGGGATTGTCCCATATTTATGACATTTGTCCCGTATCCTGTATAGACCTTCCCCTGGACGAATTTTGTCCCGTATTTTCAATATTTATAAAAGGATACAGTTTACTAGTGAAATTTTGGTTACAAAGAATATCTTTTAAAGCTGCAAAACATGTTTCATTGTAATGTTGTCATGCTTTGACATGTGTACTGTGATGAACAGCTGTCTGTAATAAAATCTATAATGTACTTACTGTAAAACTAAAGAAAAGTCAATGAAGTAGGTCCTGGACAATCTGGACCCAGCTGAGAAGGAGTTCGCGCTGTCACTGCGTGCTTAACTTCAATTAAGTTGCGTGTCTATATTGTTCAACTACCTCACCAATTTAGGTCTCCCTCATTTCAATTTTCAAAATCTGGTAACCCTGACTGCTTCTGTGAGCTTTTTCTCCGGTTACTCGCGTGTGCTGAATAAATTCCGAGCTCTCAGTGCTAGGATTTCCAGCCCATATTCGTAAGTATAATCCAAAGGAATGGGGAGTGATTCTTTTGTATGAGGTTAAGTATGTTAATGGTAATTTTAAAGTTTCGCTATACTGTATTATTGTCTGGTAGTGAGGTGAAGGATTGATTAAGGAATAGCAGTTTGAACGTAACAGAAAAGGTCTAAAGTTGAGGTTCTCACAAAGTAGCTATGTGAGTAATTATTGGGGAGTAAAGAGAACAACTTTTTATCACGCAAATGACTCGCAGCGTGTAGGGAGGGATACCATAATAGAATAACTTCTATTTTAAAAGTTTAAAGACTGCTTGTGAATGGCAGAGGCAAGGGATGCTGAAAATGCCAGACTGACCATATATGTCCATGTGGTCAGCAGCCAAACCCACTTTTCACCCAATCTAGGACCAGGCAATGGCTACTGATGACTCAGCAGGTAGACCCATAGGCTCCCCCAAACCCCCCATCCCGAGGATTTGTGATGTACAATAAAAGGCTGTTTATTCAAGGCAACAAGATCATTTTTCTTATAGTGTTTTGTGGTCGGATTTACGAATTTTGTCTACATGGCTACTTGAGAAATTCTGTAATGTAATTGTAGCTTTACTTTTGATGCTTACTGTATCATTATTATCATTATTACTTGCTAAGCTACAACCCTAGTTGGAAAAGCAGAATGCTATAAGCCCAGGGGCCCTAACAGGGAAAATAGCCCAGTGACGAAATGAAACTAGGAAAAATGAAATATTTTAAGAAGAATAACTACATTAAGATAAATATTTCCTATATAAACTATAAAAACTTTAACAAAACAAGAGGAAGAGAAATAAGATAAAAAAGTGTGCTCGAGTGTACCCTCAAGCAAGAGAACTAACCCAAGACAGTGGAAGACCATGGTACAAAGGCTATGGCACTACCCAAGACTAGAGAACAATGGTTTGATTTTGGAGTGTCCTTCTCCTAGAAGAGCTGTTCAACATAGCTAAAGAGTCTCTTCTACCCTTATCAAGAGGAAAGTAACCACTGAACAATAGAGTGCAGTAGTTAACCCATTGAGCGAAGAAGAATTGTTACCGGGAAGTAAAATGTTACATGGACAGCAGAATATCAGAAAGGAACCTCAAGCAGAGGTAAAATAGAAGGGTATAATGCATGTTTATTAGCTAAAGATATAGTCTGAAGAAATGCTGTAAACTAGAGACCCTCAAATAATACCTACAGTGCACTGTGAGAGATGAACTGGTGGCACTACTGTCTAACTAAATATACTTTGATGAGGTTTCTCATGACAATCAGTTTTTTGACGTAGCTATTATTTTAAATCTATATTTTTTTTAAGTTAAGGACACCCATAGAATTTTTCTAACAAATTTCTAAGGTCAATATCATCTGAAAGTAGGCCTAGTCATTGCAAAAATAAAACAGGTTATACAATAAAGAGCAGTAAAAAGCAAATGGTTGAAGTCTACCTTACCCGACAGTCTAATACTATAAGATGAAGCTATTGTAGGATACAAGCAAACTTTATGCAACTCGTGACTTATGACAGAAATTTCTAATTGTATATTATAAGATTTTGGTATTATTTAACCAACGATAAAAACCCATTATGAGAGTTGTAAGTTTAAGTTATGTAAACAGGACTCGAGACTATATTCATACTTTAATTCAGGTTTGTGATGAATTATGTTAATGAGGAGTAAGCATTAAAATAACGTAGTACCCACCAAAGTGTTTTAACACGAATATGGGCTAAATATAAGTGAAGAAGATTGTTTGCGAAAATTAGGGCACTAATATAATTCAGTTGTATAGGATAAAGGTAACAAAGTATGCTATAATTGAATTATAAGCTAATATATATATATATATATATATATATATATATATATATATATATATATATATATATATATATATATATATATATATATATATATATATATATATATATATATATATATATATATAATATTTACCTAAAAATTGCAGTAATAAAGAAATTTAAATATGATACTTATTTAGATTTAAAAGATTCTTTTTATTGAATCTATTTAGGAAATAAATAGACTATTTTGTAAACTTTCATGTCCAGTTTAAATTATTTTTTGACGTCCGACGCTATTAACATGGAATATAATTTTTCTAGTCCGATGCTGTAGTGAAATGAATTAATATAAACAGCTTAATATATCAAATAATCGTTAATAGTTCAATAATGACAAGGTGACAGAAAACGGACTTCTGCGTGTAATAGAAAATAGCTCCTCCTTTTAGTGCGTGACTAAAATAGTTGTATTTTTTTTTTTCCATGGGCTACTGCTTTAAGAGGGGAGATAGGTGCATTTTCTATGAAAGCAAGGGTGATGGATTGGAAGCTGCAGTAATTAAATCGTACCCGGAATGGAAAGAAGGAAATACTGAAAATGATTATCCAGGATATTCAAGAAAAAGAAGGAAGATGGTGGAAACAACCTGCAAAGTATTTGGAAGAATTAAGTTTAGGTATAAGACAAATAAGAAGAATGAACAAGGCAGAAATAAAAACGGAAACCAGAAAGTGGGATACTGAAAAGTGGAAAGAAGAAATAGAAAGTAAAGTGAGCTTAGAAATATATAGAACGTGGAAGAAAGAAATTAAAGAAGAGTTAATTTATGACAATACATTTGCTTCAGTGATATTTTTTAGAGCAAGAACTAATACGTTAAAATTAAATATTGTAAATTGACACAATGGAGGGAATGTAAACTGTAATTTTTGTGAAAATGAGGAGGAAGATTTGATACATTTTCTGTTATTTTGCCAGGAATATAGAAAAGAAAGGAATGAAGTAATTGAGCTACAACAACCATACGACGAAGACCCAAAGAAAATAGTAGGATTTTTTTATTTAGTGAAACAAATATAGAAAAGAAAAAAGAAGTATTGAACATAATGTGGAAGAAAAGACAAAACAGTACAAGAAGATAAGCGTTTGAGGCGCCGTTGTAAAGGCTATGCCTCACCCCAGAACCTGAACCTAATGCAAGGAGAAGAGCATTTTTAAAGAAGGTATTGAAATATCTAAATAATATTAAATACCAGTTGAAATGTGCTCAGCTAAGCATAGATATATCTGAACACTACTCCAAGTTCTAGGTTCCTCGTTGCTCTCTCCACAACACTGTTATTTTGGGCACACTACTAGATAAAGCGTCATATTTACAAATCTCTGCAATATGCAGAAAATTCTTTATCATTAAGTACCTCCTACACAGACAGCACAGTTACATACTTTTACTTCTAACTTCTAAAGCCTGTCTAATATAATGGGCAACATCCATAGTTGGTATTTCTAAATTCCCTAATTCTACGCGATTGTTTCCAAATTTTCTTAATTTATTACAGCAAAATATATGCTCCGTTAACAACAGAAGAGAAAAATAAGCTAAGAAACTTTGTACCTATTTCTCAGTTGATAGAGTGGCCGCAAATGTATTTTGTAGTCCTTGTGGAGTCTTCAAAGATATTCAACGGTTAAGTAGTGATTAATGCAATGATCATTGAGCAGTTAGGAACGACTCGCACGTGGTGCGGTAGGTCAAAGGCCATTTTACACCTCGTGTCCTGCGTCCACATGTCATGGAAGGATAAAGGTAAATTGATCTTAGAATTTTTGTTGTTCATACCAGTTTTAAGCTATTGTGGATATAGGCTTTAGTTCACCTGGTCGAAATACAGATTATAGATTAGAAACAACAGAATAAAAAGTGGAATAATGATAGTTAATTTATAATGCCTGTCTGTTTAATAAACTTGTAGTAGATATTTTTGTTTGGGGGGATTTACAAGCAAGAAATTGTCAGTAACGAGAATGACGTCTTGGTTTCATTGTGTACTTCTGCAATAATTAACAACCTTCTTTAAAGTAATTTAGAACACATTACTGTCTGCTATCTGATACCTAACATCCACTAGTGTGGTTTAGTTATAATGATATCAAAGGTATATATATATATATATATATATATATATATATATATATATATATATATATATATATATATATATATATATATATATATATATATATATACACATATACCGTAAATGTAAATATATATATATATATATATATATATATATATATATATATATATATATATATATATATATATATATATATATATTTACATTTACAGTATATATATATATATATATATATATATATATATATATATATATATATATATATATATATATATATATATATATATATATATATATATATCTTGGCCTCTGGTACCCCTACCTAACCTAACGTAGATCACTGTATTCTTACTGGGCTGGGCCGCTGGGGTTGTGTCACCCTGCAGCCCCCCCCCCTTTTTTTTTTTCACATTGTCACATTATGAATTACAATGTGTTATAGCCTGTGTCTGCTGGAAATGTTTTCATGAAAATATCACAAATATCATGATATATTGTGACCCATGCCTAACCTAACTTAAGGGGCTGTGCTCTTGAATGCCGGGGGGGGGGGAGGATTATCCCTTACAGACCCCTTTTCTCGGGAGGTATATGAACAGAGAGCTCTTTGGCAGGAGACTATTAGAAGGGATTATCAAATTTTGAAAATGTAAATTCTCTTGTTTAAATCTAAAGAAAATGTTCCAAACTTACCCTAGGAC
This sequence comes from Palaemon carinicauda, assembly GCF_036898095.1. Taxonomy (NCBI): domain Eukaryota; kingdom Metazoa; phylum Arthropoda; class Malacostraca; order Decapoda; family Palaemonidae; genus Palaemon; species Palaemon carinicauda. The sequence continues at coordinate 159,921,836 of NC_090734.1, forward strand.
TAGCCTTGATAGAATTTCTGAACATAGTACGTAGGCCTACACACTAAAGTAGATCCCATAAAGTTGTTTCTGTGTATTACATTTGGGTAACATTCATACTAAGTTTGGTTAACCTAGCTAAGAAAATTAATACTGCGAATTGTAGCCTATGTATAGTGTTGAATAAATCGATCCATGATAGATTTATACATCTTCCATCAGTTGGGGATAAAAATAGAATTGAGATGGGCGTTGTCTAATGGTTTCCCAGACTTTCAGCTTTATATAGTCCTTGATGACTTTGGAAAAGAGAATGCCAAGTTCCTTGGCCAAAGCTTCCAAAAATACAACAGCCTTTGACCAGGTATCTAAAGTTAAATTTCCCTAGCCTTACTTGTTCTCATCTCTCGGTATTATTATTATTATTATTATTATTATTATTATTATTATTATTATTATTATTATTATTATTATTATTATTATTATTATCGTTGTTGTTGTTGTTGTTGTTGCTATTATTATTATTATTATCATTATGATGATTGTTGTTGTTGTTGTTGTTGTTGTTGCTGTTGTTGTTAGCCAAGCTACAACCCTAGTTGGAAAAGTAGGTTGCTGTAAGCCCAAGGGCTCCATCAGGGAAAAAAAAATAGCTCGGCGAGGAAAGGAAACAAGAAAATAAATAAACTACAAGAAAAATAACGAACAATTAAAATATGATATTTTAAGAGCCGCAGATCTATCTGTCCCGTTTTTAAATTTATGCATCAAATTTGGGGCAATTGTTTTGCAACGAAATATTTGCGAACGTATCCCATACACTTCTGTGTATCGATTGAGTGAATTTTGCAATAATTTCAAATTTATTTGATGATTTAGTGTTTTGGGAGCCCGAAGTAAATATGCTGGCTAGTTTTATTGGAATTTATGTCATTCGTATATCTCATATGACTAATGTTTCTTTTCTCATTAGTTTAATGGGAACAAACGTGAAGAAAATAAAATTATTAAAACTATAGAGGAAAAGCTAAAAGATGAATATATTAAAAAAGTAAAATACCAATGATTTTAGCGATTGCATAGTAAAATTGTATGGATAAATTGTGTAGCTGTATGGGAATTTATGAATAAAGTTGACAGCCCCCCCCCAAAAAAAAAAATATTTGCAGTAAA